>NC_141542.1:113125000-113140000 GCF_021556685.1 Rattus norvegicus
TTAAACTGTTTTCCGCCTTTGGCAGAGTGACACAGCGATCACAATGAGAGATAGATTGTGTGGGAGCTCCTTTCACTTTAGTGAATAGGAATTGGATACTTGGCTTTTGCCTTAGACAAGTAGTTACTTTGTTATTCACCGAGAAGCTTTCATAACCGAGCTCTAACATTCCGGATAGCCCTGTGCTGTTTTGAAGGAGGCTTTAATTGCTTCTCTTTCATTAGTTCCCTTCACTGTTTCTAAACTTCCAGAGGAATGAAAGACTTAACGTGAAAATGAAAATAAGCCCATCTTTAACTTATTGTTACCAGTCTGCACTCTTCTCCCTTGCTCGTCGGGAACTTTGAAACATTTTCCCATTAAAACATGCGCACTAAGAAGCCAGAACTGTCCCTCAAGTGGTGGCATCACAGAGGGCAATGTGACATTCCATGGCACGCCATGGGCCTGGAATTGAGGGCTAGTCTGTCAGCCATTTTCAAGAGATGATTTGTGCCTGGCGCCTGCTAAGACTGTTTTAAAATGTTCTCTTTGTTTCAACAATTGGGTGTTGTCTTTCAAGGTAGAGTGTTTGTATATTTGTTTTCTCACCGTAGGAAATGAGGCTCACCGGACCTCTGGGATCCCTCTGGTTTTCAGTGTGCTCTCTGCAGCGCTATGGAGGTCTGCCATTCTGGGTACTTAGCCACTGGACACCATAGCCACTACAGTCAGTTGCCACAGTTGATGAACTTTCTTCCTTTCACCCGACACAAACATAGGAATATATATTCTTGAAGAATACAGGTGCTTTTATATGGTGATTTAGGGTATGGGCTCTAATCTGTCTGCCTGGGCTCAGACTCACTTCGACATTCACCAGCAGTGTGAGTTAGAGAAGTGATGTAGGCTCAGTGTCATCATCTCTGAGGTCGCCTCCCACCATCTCGCAACAGCATGAGACACTATTCTGAGCATGTCGCAGATCTGTAACACCTTTTAATTAATCCTCACAGCTGCCTTGTGAAGGAGCTGTCATTGTTTCCGTTTACAAACAATGAGAATGGAGCACTTAGAGGCTAAGATCATTTGCCCAGGTTCATATAGATACCCAAGACTGAAGGTCAGGCTTTGACGGTTTGGCTTGGGAGCCTGTGTCCCTCTGGCTTGCTTGTCAACTTGAAGTCCCTTATGTTGGTGCGAGAGTAAGCACTCACTCTACTATGTCATCGGACAGGTTGACAGGATGTTGCTGCAAACCATCCCTGCTATGATTCTTGTGATTTTTGTGATGACTATTCCCACTAATATCATCAGTTGCCGCTTTAATAATAGTTAATCACTTTCATGCTATTGTCTATGAGGTATTGGATCTCAGAGGGTTTCTATTTGCTTTTAAACATATTCTTTTACCATGTTGTGTCATAAAGTGTGCACTGGAGTCATTTGAAGGTTGGACTGTGTTGGGGGAAAAAAAACACAAACTTTTGGTTAAATCTATTGGGAGTTATAAATTCCTGCTGGGCCTTTCAGATTTCTTTCAAAGCAGTTGAGAGAGGGAGGCCCCGCGGCACTTGACAGTTTTTATTTTTTGGTGCAGTGTATATTTGATTCCAGGGCCTAGAGTTTGGCAGGGATTGGGAGGATCGCACCTAATAAACTTTTTCATTTCTAAAAAAAATATAATTCTTTTAAATCATTGTGGTTGCTTTTTTAAAATGAAAACAACCCCATTTGCTGGTGGGAACGAAATTGAAGTCCTTTGTCATTCGTGCTGAATTCTCAGCCAAGGGATCACCTAGTTTGGAAAGGGCAGAATGCAGTATTCCTTAAACACTGCTCCCCTGGGGTTTAAGCTCCCTTGCCCACCTTGTAATGTTTACCAAGCAGTTTTTCTGCCACTCACATACTTGGTGGTGATGCTGGCTTCTTCCCTCTAGGCATTTTGTCTGCGTGCCTAGTGGCTTAGCCTAGCATTTTCTGCTGGCTCACAAAGGGAGGGAAGATAGAAGAGAGCCTTCAGAATCCTGAGGAGAAGAAATTGATGTTTGCAGCCGCCTGGAATTTTGAAGTATTTCAAACTAAAGTAACTCTAGATGCCCCAGATTTTGTTAAGGAAAACAGCATTCCGGAAGTTTTCAGTCCCAGTGGCTTCGAGGCTCCTTCAGAGGGCTATGCTATACGAGAAGGTTGAGACTAGGCTTAAAGACTTTTAATTTTTATTTTATGTGTATGCATATATGTCTGAGGATGTGTCTATGTACCACATGCCTACGGGTGCCCGTGGAGGCCAGAATACAGGGTTGGGTATCCTGCAAGAGTTTGTGAGCCACTCGATGTGGGTGCTGGGAACTTCATTCCAGTCCTCTGGAAGAACAGCATTCTTAGTTCCTTGGGTCATCATCCGTCCAGCCCCATGCAAGTTTATATTTTCATGAAGAAACACTTGTTTGTTTTCATCCTGATGAACTCTGTATCTTAGAGTCCTACTAACTGCTGTTGTTTCTTGGGGGAGCTTCCTCTGGCATTAGATAGTGAGGCAAGGGTTGGTTCTATCACTTACCGGATCTAGGTCTTGGACACCCCTCTGCGTATCTCCGCTTTTCCATTCTGAAGGGCAGGACTCTCTTACGTACTTCATATAGTTTGATAGTTATAACTGTTCCTTGAGATGATGCACGTGAACTATGCGTACAAAATGCCCGCTACATTGTAGCTGCTTCACGCACAGTAGACGGACTAACGGCGCCCAACGCCTCTCATGTAGCAGGAAAAGTGAGCTGAGATTCTGAGCTGTGGAAGAGGAAGCTGAGGCTCACCAGAGCTTTGTGTGTGTTCTTCACTGCAGTGCATCTCTGCTCTGCCCACTGAGGCAGGAGAGCATCGGGGTGGGGGGTGGGAGGAAGTGGGTAGGCGGGGGACACACCATATGATTTTCCTCAGAATTATACGCAGTGTCGTGTATGCAAATCAGGAGATGGCCCTGTGGTCATCAGCCCTGTGAACTATACAGACCTCTTGCAAAGGAAAAATGGCCTCACCTCAAGTTTGCCTTGGTTTCGTTTGTCAAAATGTGCCTTAAATGCCGTCAAACTCAAAGTCAACGCCTTAGCTCCTGGCACTTACACAGTGAGAGAGCGAAGGCGGTGCATTTGCAAGTTAAATGTCAGCAGTCATAGAGCGAAATGTGAGCAGTTACTTTAATTTATGTGATGGGTGTCATTTTGCTGAACGTAAACTGTCGGGTTTGGGCTTATCTTTGCCAGGAACAGACCAGGTTGAATCTGCTTTCTGATTTCATAAATAAAAATATCATAAGCCTCGCAATATTTCCAGCTTCGTTTCATTCGGCCTTGAAGCGGTCTTCTCAATTAACCGTTATACAATACCTTGATAGCTGTGGTTCGGAGGGACTGACGGTTGTGAATGGCAGGATTTCAGGATTCCAGCTTCAATGGGTGTTGATGATACATCTGGAAATCTGTTTTGTTCCCCAGAAGTGCGGACTTTGACTCTGTATTTAACTGTGCGCTCCTCCTGGCCCTGTTCCTAGGCCCTAGGGTCTCGTGTTCTGGCCTCAGATTGCTACAGCATTTTTACTGATGTGGCTATTTCTTCGTTTTTGTTTTTCTTGGCTGTCTTGTGAATTTGACCCAGGGTCTTGAGTGGCTCACCCTTTGACCTGCTCTGCTCCAATGACATCTTCAACAGAAACATTTCTATGAATTTCCATTTCTCTGTGATTAAACTGAGATTGTTGGGTTATTAAATATATGCAACCATTATTTTATATTGTATTTGATTACCATGTACTGTGGCAGTACAGAAGAAAGGCCAGGTTTTCATATTTCATGTGGGGGAATAGCACACACCCTGTCAAAGCCCAGAAGCTAAGTAGACCTTATAGGTTGGTTTGGTCTCTGTTATAACTACTGACCTCTGTCTTAAAAGCTGTCGTGACTGTACATTGACAGTATTTTACAGGCCTTGAAATTAGAAAACTTTAAATAGTTCTGTGTCACAACATGCTATAGTTTTAGTGGTTTTTATGTATTTTGTTTTTTACACTCTCTCCTTTGTACCTTGCTTATGGAGGCTGACCCTCATCTGTGCGAGCAGGATTATGGAAGCTCCTCTGAAGTGAGGCTTGACATTGGGATGGGGACGGACCTTTCTGAGATCCAGTTTCTTCTTCTCGAAAATAAGGAAGGGAGGGTTTTTCTTTTTACCTCTGACGATTATGTGGAGATAGTTAAGGCAGACATGGAAAGGTAAAGGCAGCGTCTGCATAGAATGAGTACCTGTGGTTTAGCCATCATCATCTCTTCAATTACTGTTGATACTTAGCAGTTTTTTCACGCACTTACTGCATACTTAAATTCTTTTTGTCCTTCGCTCATTCCTACCACACACAAGAGGGATTGCACACGTTGTTAAGGTTATCAACCGAGTGCCAGGTATCTTGGGGCTTACTCTGCTTGCCTTTCAGGTTTGTTCCGTGGTGGAATTTTTTTCATAGGTATGATTTTCATTTTCATGGTGAATTATCAAAGATAATCATTTAGAAGATTCAGTTATTGGAGATAAATCCGCACAGCCATCTCCATCTGTGTTTATCAACATGGGGTTTGGGGAGACGGTAAGGGTAAGTTCAAATGGCCAGCACAGACTTGGAAGTCTGAGGACGCCTGCATACACCTCAGGCCCCAGCATTGGGGCTAGAAGCCAGACAGGCCCATTGCTGGCCAGCCAATTTATCCAAAGTAATGAGCTTCCGGTTCAGTGAAAGACCCTGCTTCAAGGTACTGTGGTAAAGAGCAGTGGAGAAAGACACCTTGTTTCCTGTTTAGACTTCCATATATGTACACACAGTTGCACACTTGGGCACACACACATGTAACATGTGCACACATTATGCACCATCCCCCTACCCTAAAAACACCAATTCTGTCTTCCCACAAAAGTATTCGTCTGAGTGTTTGCTGTGGTGGTCTTATAATGTTACACTTCGCTGAATTTTATGTATGCCGTGATGTATTTACACAGTGCAAAGTATTTGTTTAATAGATTTTTTGCAAACACATTCGATGGCATTAATTGAATAATAATCTCTTCCCGTTAAAAATACTTTTTTTGGACTCTACCTAGGTAATTTAGTTCCCTGGAACGTGGTCCAAAACTGTCGCAAAACGGTGCTGTCAACCAGACACAGTCCTCGGTCTATAAGTTTGTATTTTGTATGAGTTGAGGAATCCTATTTTGTGAAAATTTTTTCTATCTCCAGAGCTAAACTTTCAGGTGACAAACACGGATGCGTGCTCCTAACCACTTCAGGCGACACGTCAGTCACGTGACTTGTTACTCACAGAGCTATATGGTGTCTCCAGAACTTGAGTGTGACTGCCCTACTAAGTAACTGACTTTCACACGGTTGTCCTTCTGCATTGGGAGAGCACACGGACATTCAGTTATGTTGACCCGTTCCACACTGTCGCATTAGGGACGATGAGTCATCTTAGAGATGCTGGTCAGTGCTTTGGTTTCTCCATTCTCTCTAGGAAGAACCCCTTCTGTGCTCGCTAACCTGTTCTTGTGGGAATCTCGAATACGTTTACCCTGGGAAGGTCATATTGTGAGTGTACGTAGCTTTTTGTATGTCGGGCCTCTCACGTGAAGTGGACCTTTCCAAAATGTCTGTGCATCAGTAAAAACTAGTCGTGGAAGGTGTGGAAATGGTGACCTGTAGTCTTGAGGAAAAAAGGTGTGTTTTGTATTAATTGACAACTGCCATGGTCTCATCGAGACCTACCTAACCACCTTATGCAAAATTGTAGTCACCTCAAATTCTTAATCTCTGCCCTACTCCTTTTTCTGCATCTAATTTATAACAACAACAACAATAGTAATTTTCAGCCATATACCTCCCTTCCTTCCTGACTGTGGCGCATCCCCTAGAATGGGAGGGAACTGTGTAAGTTTACCAGGTGTCCCGTACATATCAGATGAGTTAATGAAGCTTAGGACAATGAAACACCATCGTGAGAGTAGAAACTTACAAGGCAAGGATGTGCTTTCTTGAGAGTGACTCTACTAGAGAATTTAAAAATTCACCCCAAAACATGCCTTTTTGTCCCCCCAGAGATTCTGTGATTAAAATGCCCTTTGCCTGAGAGGGCAGTGATTCATGTTTGAGTAAACGAGAAACCAAAATGTCACCTTTCTGTCTAGGGCCTGGTTATTATGTGAAGGTGTTCTCCCCTGAAATAGGTGGCTTTGCTGGCTTAAGCCCGTTTTTCCATTTCCCCGAAAAATGGAGGTCACCGGAGTTACTGTCCTCCGTTATTATGGGTGAAAAAATAAGGGGAAATGTGGTGTTTTGAGATTAGAGACGAGTTTGAAGTGGTTCTCTTTATTTTTCTCCTGGGATGGTGTCAAAGAAAGGTTCTTTGCCAAATTTCTGTCTGCCTGGAGCACACCAACTGTCACTTCTCTTTCAGGCCCCTGTGACTTCACACTGAAAAGGCGGTTAGTTTCCCAGTGAGCACTTCTTGGGATCCCCCTCCCCCACAGCAGATAGAAAAAGTTAGTGGGAGGAAAACCTGCACCACAGAAAATTAAAATCGAGACCTAAGAGAACTGCCTTCTACCGGCCCCATAAGCAAGCCTGTTCTCTAAGCCGTGGTTTCTGACCCTTTAATACTCGTGCGCTGCTCTTTGGCAGTCTCCTTGATTCTGCCCTGCAGTTGTGTTTATACATTTATATTTGTTTTGTCTCCTTCCTAGGTAGTAATATTGTCAGAGGCAGACAGATTGTCTTCTACTTTATAATTCCCTAGAGCCTTCTCTACAGTATTTTCAACGAGATGCACTCAATTAATGTTTGCCTAACAAGTAAACAGGAGGGAAAATGAAGGTTTCAGGAAGGAGATTTGTAATATTACCAAAAATCACATTAAGGGCTCAGAGTAATCAGAACTGGCATTTGGTCTCCCCGGTACTTAGAATGCAATGAAAACTGGACCCCATATGAATGGATAAAATGAGACAGGGGACTGCTTCTCTGGATGGTTCTTATTGTTTCCCTTCTACAGTCTGGTCTGTGGCATTTTGTTCCAAAGGAAACTCTAGACCTGAGGTGATTTAAGCTTGCCAAATTAGCCCTCTGCAGTGACTCATTCCCTTTTCCCTTCCCTTTGTTCCTGGGAGGAAGAGGATGGTGTGAGGCAACAAGCAAAATGCACAGCTGTTTCCTGGTGGATTGTTTGTCCTGGTCTTGGTCCGGATGGTAAGGTCCTACATGCAGATGCCACGAAGGTCAAGTTCCCCATTGGTTGGAGGCATACTTTGTTTGCATTTGAAGTAGGTAGCCCCTTGTTCTGAGGTTTAGTGGTTGCATAGATTTAAGAAGGAATGACCTCTTGTGCAGACATGAGTCCTTGACGCCAGAAGTTCTGCTGGGTGCTCCTCTGGGTTTGCAACTGATTCCTACCAAGTGAAGGGACGGACAGAGGGAATCTGAACAAAGATCATCAATTCCCATGGAGGGTGTAGCTGCCTCGCATAGGAACCATGCTTCTTCTGTTTTTAAGTGTCCGAGTGTTGTAGCTGCATGCGCGTGAGAGTCTTTTGTGCACGCCCGGTTATATTGAAGGCCGGATGGAGGCACCGGATCCCTGGAACTGGAGTTACAGATAGTTGTGAGCTGCCCCGTGGGTGTTGGGAACTGAACCTATGTCCACTGTAAGAACAGCAAGTGCGCTTTACCACTGAGCATCTCTTCAGCCACCAAGAAACAGAAGCCACATGTAATATAACCCACCTACTCGTGTGACTTCAAAACATGCAATGCTGAAATAGAACAAAAAAGAGTAATACAAGAAATGTATAACGAAATACTTCGGCGTGTAAATATTTAGTTGCAAGTATACTGGAGGACATAGATAGCTAAGCATTCCAGACATGTGTTTATAGACTAAATAACTGGACACGCCAGCTACCCACGAAGATCAATGGTTGTTGTTTTAATGGCCATGGGGATACCTTAAACTATTATCGTTGATCACAGGACATTTTCACAATGATCAACTCTTGGCAAAATTCCAAATCGAGCAAGTTTTTCACTTTCAAATACAGGGTTTTGTATCTAGAGTTGGGTTCTAGGTTCAGAAACAGATGAAGAGGTTTATCACTTGTGTGGTGAGTGGAGCTTGTCCATGGTAACTAGAAAGTGCCCAGGTCTTTGTTCAGGTCTTTGGGACTGAGCCTTCTTACATAGCGCTAGCAACCAGATTCCCGAACTGCCCACTAGGAGGTGCTACTGCTCCCCGTGAGCTCCAGCCTCCCTGAGGTGTAGTCTCAGCGACTACACAGTTTGTCAGATCCCAGAGGATGCCAGCCTCCCTCTCATCTGAGATAACGCGAATGACTCAGATGCTCCCGGGTCTCTCTGAAGGGCAAAGGAGCAAAATTGCTTCAGGTTTAGAAGCGCCGCTCTGAGGTCTCTACCAAGTCCAGGAGCGCTGCCATTAGAGTGATATCACCTTCGTTAATATGGCTAAAAACTCGGCAGACTGTGAGGATAGACATTTTCTTTTCCCTGCCAAGTTTACCTAGCAGAGGGAGCTTTGAGTATGTCCTCATTTGGGGGCGCTGATATTATCTAATTTTATGACTTACCAGATAAGTGTGCGGAGTATGAGGTAATGTATTATGTAATGTAAAAGCTCGCAGACCTAGAAGGTCAAGGAAGATTGCCACAGGACAGTCCTCTGGTAAGACTGACTGACTTTCCTTCGGACAAGGGCAACATCAGTGTTGTACATTACAAACCCGGAATCTTAGTTCCTGGAGGACCATTAGTCATCCAGTGGGTGGGTATGTGTTCATCCTCCAGGCAGCGGGAATGAACCCTTAATGCCAATGTGTGCTCATGGTTTAACTGGACCAGGACCTTGACCTCAATGCACAATTTGTGCCACTTTGTGTAGCTGTCAGTCAGCCCGTGTTTGTAAAAAAATAATGTAACTGTCTTCAAGCTCTGAGGTTTGATAGGAAGTAAAAGGCAAAAATCACATTTATTTCTTTGAAAACGTGACTTTTGTCACACATGCCGAGGAAACTGAGTGAGCTTAGCCGGTAGCTATAGGGACTTGCGTTCATAGACCAGGTCTGGAGGCATTTTCAAATCTTAAGATAGTAACAGCATTTCTATGATGCTTCTCCTGTGTGGGCGTCACTCTAAGGACTGTACCTTTTCAGTGTTTCCAGTTCCCTTATGGTCCCTTTATTATCATTTCCTTCATGAGAGGAGACAAGAAATGCTAAAGAAACCTGCTTGGGCGAGGTCATAGGGGAAGCTGGCTGCCTTGTGAAGTCTGCCTGCTCCAGGCCTGAAGAGTGGAATTGAGGGAAGGCAGGTCACCATCACATCCTGTTTGTGAAGCTGACATTCCCTAAGAGCTCAGGAGATTTCAAACCTGAGCTCCTCCAGAACGCACTGCGTTTTCTTCAAAGGTGAAAGCATTCCTCAGGACCTCCGTAAGGTGCGTGCCAAACATGAACTGGCCCTTTCTAGGCTGTCAGAGCTTCTCTGGTCAGCACAGGACAGCAGGGCTTTGGGCTGACATTCATAGCAGGGAGGAAGGAGAATCTGAAATGAAAGGATTCTACAAAGCCCCTTCCTTATGTGTTTTACGCTTTGCTTAGTCTCCAGAGGAAAGAGAGATTTTTGAGGTCATTACTGCAAAATGCGTTGGACGTAGTTGGACATCCTGTATTTGTTTAAGAAGTTGAAGTTACACCCACTTCTACCACCAGTCCCCTGGACATATATTAAGTATAAAATAGTATCACAGGCATAGGAGAATTTCCAAATCAACACCGGGTTCCCATGTTTCAGGAACAGAGGGCCAGAATCAAGCTCTGTCCTTTCAGATCCCTTCCTGCCCTGCCCCCTCATCAGACTCACCGCTGGTGAATTTAGTATGGGAGTGAATTTAGTATTGGTTTCTTGTTTTCTTCTTCATTTTTTTTGAAGTTTTTTTTTTCAGTTGAACTTTATTGGGTTCTATCTGGTTTCACCTAAAAAGAGAAAAGGAAGCTTTGTCCACACTTGTACTAACAAGCTCATGGGTAAATCTACCACTGCTTAAAGTTTGAGGACCTCTGCTGTAAGCAAGTGCATCAGAAGCATTTACGTTTTGGAACTCAGAAGAGCATTGGGACAGCATGTGGAGGAGTTAACGTATAAACACACAGGGGGGTAACACACCTGGCAGGCAAGAATTCCGTCTTTCTGCAGATCATGGGGGGCAAAAGCTGGACTAAGAACAGGAGCACAGCACAGGCGGTAGATTTAGATCTTACGACTCAGTGCTGGTGGGATTATCCTTTCCATGAGATACTTGTCAATTAGGTCTGGCAGCGGCTGTTTTAGACGCGTAATGATTAAATTTCACAAACTTCGCAAATCTTCTCCAGTTAGTCTAGAACTCGGTGTAGTGGGGAGAAGGCCTAGAACAAATGCTTCCCCATTAGCTCTTTATTTGTCCTCCTCCCCAGATGGTTTCACAGTCCACACTCTTATCAGCCCAGCAAAGTTGAGGTTGTGAGCTGGCAGAGAGGGATAGATGTAGTTCTCCATCTTTGTGTTTCTAAGCTCGGCTAGAGCCCTGTAGATCCCACGAGCTGAGTTAATTCTGGACATGTTCTAAATAGAGGTCACACTGTCCTTTGTAACTTCGGGTTTCCATGTGCTGGGACTGGCCTTGGTTGGAACAGATTTCTAAACCTTGATACAAAGGTGTAGAAAACGTACCATAGTGAACTCTCAACTATTTACCCGAGTGTGAACGGGACCCCCTCCCCCCGTTAGCTTTATTGCTGTGAGAGAGCTTCGGTGACCTCGAAGCAAGCAAATCTGGATTTCAGAATACTTCTGGGTGCCTGTGGCCCCTGTGAAGTCACCCTACTATGGGGCTTTCCTGAGATTAAAACCCAAAGCGTCACTTGTCTGAGGAGATTTGGGTATTTCCTGTATTTATTTATGGTCCCTATTTAAGGAATACAAGTTCGTTAAATAATAATTAAGCACCTTAGTTTATATAGTGTATTAGGTGGGGCTTATTAATCATGTCTATATGACAGATGTTACATGAAGTTATTGTCATGGTTGAGAGACTTCACAGAGAGACTTAACTCATTTGTTTCTGTGGTGGTTTGAATGACAGTGGCCTCCATAGGCTCATATATTTGAATAATTAGTCCTCAGTTAGTTGAACTGTTTGGTAAGGATTAGTGGGTGTGGCCTTGTTTGGAGGAAATATGTCACTTTGGCTTTGGGGTTTCAAAAGACTTGTACCATTCCCAGTTCCCCTCCATCCCTTTCTCTCTTTCCCCCACCCCTCCTCCCACTCTCTCCCTCCCACTGTCTCCTACTTTCAAATCAAGATGCAATATCTCACCTGTTCCTGCCTCCGTAGCCTTGCTTCATCGTCACAGACTCTAATCCTCTGAAACCATAAGCCCCAAATAAACTGTCTTGTAACATCAACAGAGAAGTAACTAAGACAGTTTCTATTTTAATGACTGCAGTTGTAAGGCATTTGTACAATTAAAAAAAAAACAGTCTTTAGCATTTTCACACTGTGAGAACACTTGAGTAATGTCCTCTGTCATCTAATTTGCACGTAGACGGCTCCAGCAGATTTCAGTACTCGGCACAGAACCCAATGGTAATCAAAAGCGTATGCTTTATGTCCTGGGTAAGAAGTGAACAGATATGAAGTGATTGTCTTCTGACTTAACCACTTAATTCAGCTTGCCTTACCCTGTTGTGAACCAGGTGTGGAATTTATGTATTAAAAATAAAAATGTATAATAAGTGACCACCCCACATACTTTATCTGAAGGGCAATTATCATTCCTGAGCTCCATAACTCAGCTGCTTTGATGAAGGTGGCAGTGAGTTATTAAGCTCTTTGCTTTGTGAGAAAGACTCTAATAATTTCATCATGCCATGGGTGTCTTTAAGTTATGGATTGCATGCGAAGCATAATAACTCTTTCTTTTCAGTAGAAACTACATTTCTCTTCTCAAGTGGTCAGTAATTTACAGTGAATAGTTTGAAAAATGGTGACTTTTTAGCTCTAGGTTATAGTTCCATGAATAGTGGAGATGAATTACCTTGTGTAATTTAAAATTAGTAGAAGACTGCTCATTCTAAGAAGTGTCTTTTTTTTTTAAGACAGTGTCATGTAATAGGTTGTACTATCTCTTTACTATGATGTGCTTGGGTTACATGAAGTCTGAGATGGTAAGAAAGAGAGTATTTTGTTGGGAAGAGGACCCGACTTTGATCTGAAGCACACTATTAGTACATCCTTGTTCCACTTGGCTGGAATTCGTCCCATTAAGCAACTATTATTTTAACAGCAGAACTGTGAGCTTCTGTGGCATTATGAAAATACGTGTGGTTATCTGGAAGTTGTAGATAAGAATGTGTTGCTAGTTGGGACGGAACTTACAGGAGACAAGGACAGAAGTTTGGCACTTTCGTGCCCTGATGTTTGTCACTCAAACAAAGAAGCTAGACGGGGCCCGGAAACAAGAAGAATGTTTATAAATGACACCACTGGAGAAAGGGTAAGAATGGCATTACTGGGAAATTAAGCTTAGGCTGTAGATTTATAAGCAGCCCTTTCGTTTCTTTTGCTTAGGATTTTACATGATACAACGAAAGAACAGAATAACTTAGACTGTCTGAAATGTAGTATGAAGACTGGATTCCACGGTCATTAACAAAAGATATGATAATGAAAGTTGGGGTTTTCAAAAACAGATTCATGTAGGAGTTTAATCTCTGGGTACATAGTCGCAAAAATGAATATTTTACACCAGTACAGCAATCCTCACAGATACCTAAAAGGGAAAAAAAAATGTAATAACCCAACAATAGGTGAATTCATGAACAAACCACAGACCGTGGCATGGTTTATTAATTATTTTGCATTGAAAAAGGCATGAAATCAGGACACCAGCCCAAACATGGAAGAACCGTGAAGATGTGCTAAAGGAAATAAGTCAGGCGTAGAAGGAAAACTACGCTTTGGTTTCAGTTACACAAGACACAGTATTGGCAAACGGAAAACAGAACGCTGGTCCTGAGAGAAGGAAGGAAGGCAGAGAAGTTTGAGTAAGAACGGCTGCTGTACCATCCTACACGTTTGAATACTCGCTGATCAGGGAATGGCTTGACTTGAGAAGAGTTAGGAGGCGTGGCCTCGCAGGAGTAGGTGTGGCCTTGTTGGAGGAAGGATGGGCTTTGAGGTTACAAAAACCCAAGGCAGGCTTAGTAGCTCTCTCTTCCCGCTGCCTGCCTGCCTGCGGATGTAGATGTAGCACTCTCAGTTGCTTCTCCAGAACCACGTCTGCTAATGTGTGGCCACGCTCCCCAGCGGTGAGGACAGTGGACTGACCTAGTGAAACTGCAAGCCCGCTCCAACGAAATGCTTCCCGGGGTCACCGTCTCTCTTTATAGCAGTAGAACAATGACCAAGACAAGAGGAGTGGGACATGGCCGTTTAATAGATACAGCCGTGGCTGGGGAAGATGAAGATTTCGGTAATGAATAAAGGCAGTCAGTGCACAACAGTGTGGATTTGCCTGATGCTGTTGAATACACACCTGAAATACTTAACATGCTAAGTACTTCGTTAGGACTGCCTTGCCGGCACTGCAAGGCAACGGAGCATTCCCAGTTATTTAGAGAAGGATCTAACAAGTCAAGTAGAAGGGTTGGCTAATTATTCATGTTCATACATATTCAGCAGTTATCGTTAGGCCACATTTTCGAAAAATACAATTTCCTTATCTTGCACGTATCTGGGAACTGATTTGGGCCTAATTTCCTTTCAGTACTTGACATGATTCTTGCAGCAAGGAAAACACCCAGTAAATATTTGCTGGTTGGTATTTGTTTATTCCGGGAAATTGTAATCCTGGCTTCATATGCAAAGCAATCAGCATCTCAACGGCTCTTCAAGTCTGCTTACAGGCTCGGTGGAGGTAGGAAAATAACTTTTTAAAACGCCATCTTAAAATGTAGCGCGAGGTGCGTTGGATTATGGGGACCAAATACGTTTTAACTGGCGTAAAACATACCGTGAAAGTTTTTTTGCTATTGAAATAAAGACAGCGCTGAGAAATGAACAATTACCTTGGCTGAAAAGCTCTGTCTAGGATCCACACCACTGTTATCTACTTTCCATAGAGATGCACAACTGCTGTTTCTGAGGTCACAGCCGGGTACCCGGCCATCTGGGCACTCACCTTACTAGCTCAAAGCTTTGTCTAAGTCTCTAAATTTGTCGTCGTCGTTGTTTTGTGATTCACATGAGAATGATCTGACTGTTATCCAGGGCAGAGATCTGAGTGCTGACGTGGGAAATTTTCTTCATAATTTTGTGGCCGCTCTTGCCAAAGAGGGACTTGGAGCTGCTTTTCCACTTTCTCTAAGCAGAGGAGCCTCTGTTAGACTCGCACAGAAAGTCATTTTCATTATTCTGTAATTCTATTTATCAGAAGCCACGTGGCACCAAAGAAATTAACCAAAGTTAGTTTTCAGAGGGGTTATACTTCCTCCCATGGTTTTCTTGAATTGTAATTGTTTAATTTAGGAAATTAGCAAATATAAGAATTAAATACAATCATCATGCAAACAATACTTCCAAACTGTCAGGTCTTTCTCTGTAAAGCAGTGAGCGCTGACATCACTGGTTTGAATGTTCTAACATGTGTGCACATGCAGACAGAAAAATCTAGGGGCGTGGACTTGGTCTTGATGCTAACCGTGTTTCGGAGCCTGCGTGTTTTTAATCAGCATTAGATAGTCAGCATTCTCCCCTCTCTCAGTGCCTCTTCACAGCTGCTTTCTGAGTAGGTGACTCCGTATTTGACTTCATGCCAGTCACCTTTCTACGGATTTTCAAGATTATCTTTTATAAATAAAGTTATAATACAAAC
>NC_141542.1:113445000-113547500 GCF_021556685.1 Rattus norvegicus
AACCATTTGATAGTTTAACTTAAATTCTTATGTTTCTTTATCATGGCACAATTAAATGCCCACACCTATGTTTTGATTAATTAATTTTTCCTAATTCTTTTGGTCTTGAAGCAATATCGTGATGCGGGAGCTTGCGCCACAGTTTCATATCCCCTGGTCCATACCGTTAGAGGCTGAAGACATTCCAATTGTGCCAACTACCTCTGGAACGATGTGAGTCTCAGCTGTCGGCCTCAGTCCGAAGTTCCCTAGGCTTTCCACACTGGTCTGCCTATCTCTGAGTGACTGCTATACTCTGTGTATTCTCATGTGGTTCAGTTGGAAGCTGGGGGAATAGATATGGTTTTATAAGGGTATACTAGAGCTCAGACTTGCACTGAGGTCCTGAACCATGCTTGAGCAAGTGTAGAAGCCTCTGACATGGGTGGATGACGCTGGGAACATTGCACATCAGGTGGCCTTGTCTTTGTCTAGGTAAGTAAATCAGAGCACTGTTGCCACAGGGTTTGATAGCATTCTGCTAGGGAAAGTCACTCACTTTAATGTCTGCTTCATAGTCACAAGTTTACAGAAATCTATTACGGTGCTTCAGTATTATGAAAAATCCTAGTTGGGAGGAAAATGTACTTAAGTAGAAAAGAAAGAAAGAGAGAAAAGAAAGAAAGAAATAAACAAAAAGAAACAAACATACATTTTAGATAGTTAGATAGGTACTTAAGTGTATTTTCGAGGCAGCATTTTTGAATTAATTCAACACAGAGTACTTTTGGACTGTTAATGTCTTTCAGGAATGTATTCAGTGGTTTGCACTTTGAAAACTGAAATGAATTTCACTGTAGCACACTGCTAAGCACTCTTCTAGGTTGAATCCTAATACTGTTTTCTTAGATGGTAAGATCTGCGCGCACAGCAGCCAGCATAGCACAGTTGATTCTTGCTTTGATTCTTGTCTCGGCTGATGGCTCTTCAGGGCGGCAGCTGTTTAGTGACTAATGAGGCTCAGGTTAAGACTCCATGTACTGTAACCCAGGCTATGGTCGTCATCTCTGAAGAAGAAGGAATATTATGCAAAAATGACTATCACCCCTCTCTGGCTTCTTAATCTGTTGTAGGATTTGGTCTTCCAAAATTAAGAGAAAAAAAAAAACGTTTGATGTTAGAGAATTGGCACTAGAGGGTTTGTGCTTCTTTGTTTCGTTTCGTTTTGTGTCACTTTAGGATGGAGCTTCGATGTGTCATAGCTGTGATACGACACGGGGATCGCACACCAAAACAGAAAATGAAAATGGAAGTGAGGCATCAGAAGTGAGTCACAGGCTAGCGCTCGCTCTGCTCGCGTGCGGTTTGAGGCTTCCGCTGCTGCTGGCCCTTCGCAATGATGGAGCAGAATAGTTTTACTTGCTATTTTTTTTGTTTGTGAAAATATTTAAATCATTGACTGTGTATAAACTCAGTAAAGTACTGGGTATGTTAGCATCTAAAATTTATTGTGGGTGTATCTGGAACTGTCAGTCTACCTGCCCTTCATTCATCATTATAAATATATTCTACTTATTCTTAGTTTATTGGTTTTTACCTTGTACTGTGAGAAACAACATCTCAGCATTCCACAAGCAAATTTGTAGAAAGGTCCCATTATTTCTGCTCAGTGTTTGATATGGAAACCTGAGCCATTAAATATGTATTGACACTCAATGCATTGACAACAGAAACTATTTTCTATTTAATAGGATGCTGCTTGCGCTGTGCACACGTTTTGAAAGCACTGTAGTGGGTATTGGTTTGATGTGCTTTACCCATGCATTGAGTGTTACCGGGGAAAAGGGGCAGTTGCTAAGTGCATTAGGTACACGAAACACAGGTACTTGTGTTTCAGAGATGGAAGCAGGGGGGTCACTTGATGCTGACTGGGAAATAGGGAACAAGATTCTTTGCCAGGAAGACCAGGTGGAGGAAACCTAAGTTTGAGCTAAAAGAAGCAGCACAGCCCTTATGTTCACTGACCTCATTCCCGTATCTCTTGCTTTATTTGGTTGACTATTTGGTGAGGGCTATTGTTTTTTCTTTTTAATTGATAATTTTATTTATATTTCAAATGTTATCTCCCTTTCGGGTTTCCCCTCCACAAACCCCCCTATCCCGTTCTCTCGCCCTCCGTTTTTGTTTTTTAATAAAGTCTTACTGTGTTGCCCAGGCTGACCTTGAAGTCATGATCTTCCTGGTTCAGCTTTCCAAATACTATGATCATAGTTGTGTACAACATGTCCAGCTTCATAGCTAGAATACTGGTTATTGCAAATGGCTAACTGTCTTCTATCCTTTTATAAGGTTTTTTGATCTTTTTGAAAAGTGTGATGGATATAAGTCAGGGAAGTTAAAGCTCAAGAAGCCAAAACAATTACAGGCGAGTACTTGTTGCTGTTGTGTTGCTGTTGGTGTTGCTGTTGCTGTTGGGGTTGCTGTCGGTGTTGGGGTTGGTGTTGTTGTGGTTGTTGTTCTTGTTGTTGGTGTTGGGGTTGGGGTTGGGGTTGGGGTTGGGGTTGCTGTTGGTGGTGTTGTTGGTGTTGGGGTTGCTGTTGGGGTTGCTGTTGGTGTTGGTGTTGGTGTTGGGGTTGGGGTTGGTGTTGGGGTTAGTGTTGGGGTTGGGGTTGGTGTTGCTGTTGCTGTCGGTGTTGCTGTCGGTGTTGGGGTTGGTGTTGTTGTGGTTGTTGTTCTTGTTGTTGGTGTTGGGGTTGGGGTTGGGGTTGGGGTTGCTGTTGGTGGTGTTGTTGGTGTTGGGGTTGCTGTTGGTGGTGGTGTTGGTGTTGGTGTTGGTGTTGGGGTTGGTGTTGGGGTTGGTGTTGGGGTTGGGGTTGGGGTTGGTGTTGGTGTTGCTGTTGGTGTTGCTGTTGGTGTTGCTGTCGGTGTTGGGGTTGGTGTTGTTGTGGTTGTTGTTCTTGTTGTTGGTGTTGGGGTTGGGGTTGGTGTTGGTGTTGCTGTTGGGGTTGGGGTTGCTGTTGGTGTTGGGGTTGGTGTTGGGGTTGGTGTTGGTGTTGGGGTTGGTGTTGCTGTTGGTGTTGGGGTTGCTGTTGGTGTTGGGGTTGGGGTTGGTGTTGGGGTTGGTGTGGTTGTTGTTCTTGTTGTTGGTGTTGGGGTTGGTGTTGCTGTTGGTGTTGGTGTTGGGGTTGCTGTTGGTGTTGGGGTTGCTGTTGGTGTTGGTGTTGCTGTTGGGGTTGGTGTTGGTGTTGCTGTTGGGGTTGGGGTTGCTGTTGGTGGTGTTGTTGGTGTTGGGGTTGGGGTTGGTGTTGCTGTTGGTGTTGGGGTTGCTGTTGGTGTTGGGGTTGCTGTTGGTATTGGTGTTGGGGTTGGTGTTGGGGTTGGGGTTGGGGTTGGTGTTGCTGTTGGTGTTGGGGTTGCTGTTGGTGTTGGGGTTGGTGTTGGGGTTGGTGTTGGTGTGGTTGTTGTTCTTGTTGTTGGTGTTGGTGTTGGGGTTGGTGTTGGTGTTGCTGTTGGGGTTGGGGTTGCTGTTGGTGGTGTTGTTGGTGTTGGGGTTGGGGTTGGTGTTGCTGTTGGTGTTGGGGTTGCTGTTGGTGTTGGTGTTGCTGTTGGTGTTGGTGTTGGTGTTGGTGTTGGTGTGGTTGTTGTTCTTGTTGGGGTTGGGGTTGTGGTTGTCGGGGTTGTTGTTGTTGTTGCTCCTGTTGTTGGGGTTGTGGTTATTGTTGTTGGGGTTGTTGTTGTTTGTTTTAGTGTATGTTGAGTCAATTTTTATGGAGAACAATGTAAGACCTTAAACTCTTCACTAACAAACAGGAAGTCCTGGATATTGCCCGGCAACTTCTTATGGAGCTGGGACAAAACAATGACTCTGACATCGAAGAAAACAAATCAAAGCTGGAGCAGCTCAAGACTGTGCTAGAGATGTGAGTACAGTGCAGTTCTGTTTGCTTTATGGGACAAAATACTCTAACATACTGAGTTATTTAGTTTCCACTGTTAATTTCAATGAGGAGAAAGAAAGCAGCCCTGTACTTGGGCCTTCTTGAATACTTAGAATGGAGATCACATAACTAACTGAATCTGAGATTCCGCCCTGTGTAGCTAAACTGTTTGGAACTGTCCATTCAAAAATTGATACCTGTCAGTATTTCTGTTGTAAGCCTTACATGGTTATCCTTCTGTTCTTCTATCCTGTAACGATACTAACTTGTACTTTGTTCTAACATTTTTTCTTTAAGATTTCCTATATGCATACAATAAAGTATTATCATAATTGCTTCTAATTTACTCCTCCAACCACCCTGTTCCTCCACCAACACATCGTGCTCCTAACTGTGTGAATCTTTGTTAAACCCAACTAGTGCTGACTGTGTGGGGTATGGGGCATCCACAGGGGACTGAGAGACTTAGCCATGAATGTGTTCTGCAGAAAAGTGATTCTTTGTCCCCAGATGCCATTGTCTAGCCATAGCCTCAATAATGGGGGGAGCTACAGAGCACCCCCTACACACACCAGAATTTTCTCTGGCTTCATCTTGTTCCGGCAACCATGGCCTTTGCTAGTTCATGAAGGCAATAAGCAAGCTCTGCTCAAGTGACTTCTCCCAGCATCCCTCCCCGTACCCCAGCTCGCAGATGTGTTTGTGCCTATCTGTAGACTGTCTTTTAGAATTGTCTGACTTTTATCAAACAATTTTAAATGACCAGCTAGTATTACTGATTTACTTTTGCTAGGCTATTTTTTAAAAATCCACCAAGACATTAGAAGAGAACTAGTTTTTATCCGAATATTTTAGTTTTTCTTTAGGAATTCAATCAATACCTCATTACTATTTTACAATCTAACTGGCATTTTATTTTTCAGGTATGGTCATTTTTCAGGAATAAACCGTAAGGTCCAATTGACCTATCTCCCTCATGGTTGTCCAAAAACATCCAGTGAAGAGGAAGGTATATCAATTTTAATCCCCATTGCAGTTATGTGTATGTAATAACTTATACTATAGTGATAACTTGGATCATTTTCTGTTCAATATATTTTGGGATTGGTGTGCTGCTTAAAAAAAACAAATAAGTATTTTGTTAGCTACGCTTCTATCCTTTAATAAAGAGACTTTGTTTTGTTTACTTTTGAGATTATGATTTAATTACATTTCTTCCTTCTCTCCTTCTAAATCCTCCAAAATACCCCTCCCCAGTAACCTTGAGATCCATAGCCTCTTTTCACTAAATACAAACTGTCCATAGAGCCTTACTTACATATGTGTTTTCAGGGCTGACCATTTGGGGTTGGTTACCAATCGGTGTCCTTCTCTGAGGAGGACCCCCTCTCCCACTCCCAGCTCCTTTCAGTTGCCTGTAGAGCTTTGTGTGGGTTGAGGCCTCCCAGGCCTTTCATGTCCAGCTGCTGTGCTCATTTATGTCCTCATTGTCTAACTTAGATTTGGACCGCCATGGTAGTGAGACTTTGTAGCTTCTGCCGTTGCTAGGAGACACAATTTCACAGCAGACTCCTGCACCTCTAGCTCTTACAATCTCTTTACCTTTTCTTCTACAGTGTTCTCCTAGGTCTGGAAGCATTTTGAAGACATACTTTATGGGGACTGGGCTCCATGACTGTGCACTTTGGTAGTGGGTTTCTGTAGTGGCCTCCATCTTCTACCAAAAAAAATTTTTTACTTGATGTGGGAGTGAAGACTACACTTATCTGTGAATATAAGGGCAAATGTTTATAGATTGTTGTTAGGGTTCATGCTGGCTTAGTAAATTAGTGGTTGAGATTCTCCTCCATGAACCATGACCTCACTAGCACAAAATAGTTAGCTTAGGTACAATTGGAAAGCCGTTGTTCCAGCCAAGGTGTGCATGCCTTGGGGTTATCGTGACTGTTACTCCACCCTTAGGGTTATTGCCACTTGCTGATGTGGTCCATAGGGGTCATACCTGGTTGGATTGTTGGTTACCTCACTCCTTTGGAAGCTTGCATGGCCTTCTTGTGTCATAAGCTCGTTCTTGAATATCGGTCTTTCAGGTCAGTTCCAGCCTCGTAGTCTCTAGGCCCTGCATCTGAAGTCTTCAGCAGTACCCACCTCTGGGGCGGTAACCAAAGGAAACAGCAATAGACTATGTTTTGGGAATCAGTCAGACAGCCTTGGCCAAATGATCAAAGGAGGGCTTCTCATGTCTGATAATGAGGCTGTCCTTAGGTAGTCTTTGGCTCTTGGAGGAAACACCAACAGTCCAGATGAGAAAAGGGCTGAAAAGCTATATACATTTATTTATACATGGAGTTATGTGTATGATAGGGTTGGGGGAGTGCAGTATGTGTAAATAGTTAATGGGATGACTGGCTTTTTCAGATACCGTTTGTTATTTACCCTCCTCCCTCCTCACTAAGGAGTCCCACCGGGTCCCTTACCTACCTCCAACCTCTTTCTATAGCTACCTCCCTTGCCTCCCTGATGAGGCCCACAATCTCACATTTCCCTACAAATAATCTGAGAAAAAGAGGCTTGGTTTGCGGATTTTTGGTATTTGGTTTTGTTGTTGTTGTTGTTGTTTGGTTTTTTTTTTCAATTTTAAGTAAAAAATGAATTCTGTTTTTTTTTTTAAACTCCCCAGGACTTCTTTTTTTCTCCAGGGTTATTTCAAAAAGCCTTTTACTTATAACTGAGTAGATCTTGTTTTGTCCATTCTTTTGGTAGGAGATGACAGCACATAAAAGAAAAAAACTCAAAATGTATAAAAAAAACCATTTGAAAGTACACATAGCCAATGTGTTTCTAAAGTATCTTGATATTTGTTCTAAAATTTAAGTTTAAGTCCCGTATTTACCCAGATAAAGTTGATCTCCTAATAGCATAAAATCCAGAAAGAATATCAGGCAAGATTGGAGCAGTTTTCATGCATAATATTAATAATAAAGACCGAGTATCGTTTATCCATAAAACTCTAGACTCTAGTTGTAATACTTTATATTTTAGAATAGAACATTTGTGTGCGAGCGCGCGCGCGTGTGTGTGTGTGTGTGTGTGCGTGTGTGTGTGCGTGTGTGTGTGTGTGTGTGTGTGTGTGTTAGAGGTAGGACTCATGTACCTTACATGTGTCTTGAAGATAACTGTACCATATTTGAAATTATTTTGAAGAAAAGTTTCCTTGTGAGGAATTTGAATTTGCTGCATCGTGCTAGTTTTCCAAACTTGCTAGATTGTGACTCTCAGGATTCCGTGTGTTCTGCATCTTCTGCTTTCTCTCACCTGTTATCCTGGCAGAATGCTGTCTTCTGAGCTTCCCTTTGAAGCTGGTAGTCAAGAGTAAGCAGATAGAGTGTCAGCTTCTCGGCCTGCTGGAGGACATGTCAGTAGGCACACCTTTTAAACATAGTTAGCAATGCGGATTAAAATCTCGGCTCCTGTTTTGTGCTTTGACCTTAATTCTGCTTTCCAGAGTGTTTCCCCTAAGTCGAGCAGGTGACTAGAACAAGCCTGAGCTATCATGCTCTGTTATTATACCAGCCTGTGTTGAAGCTTTGACTGTCTTAAATATGATACAAGTTTGAATATGTTTCACTTTATGCGTTTAACATTTCTACTCATCTCTCCATGGTCAAAAACAATAGGGGTTTGTTTCTTATATCAGTGCTTGTGATCAAAAATGTTCTGGGACAGATGTAATAATAAAAATCAGGGCTCAGGCTAAAGAGCTGTTCTTTAGGTTAAAGATTAATACTGAGCCCTGTTTAGACACTGGTTTAAATGTTGTGCATGATAATATTTGTTTTGTCACTCACGTCTGTCTTAGATAACCGAAGAGAGGAGCCGTCCTTACTTTTGGTTCTAAAATGGGGAGGAGAACTGACCCCTGCGGGCAGGGTTCAGGCTGAAGAGCTGGGAAGAGCTTTTCGGTGTATGTACCCTGGAGGTCAAGGTAAATGCTGTAATCTGATGATGTCTGTACACCTTACCTTGTAATATTGTTAAGAATTTGTAGAAGTACCACAAAACAGAAATATAGCTTAAGTGATGTGAGGATTTATTTTCAGGAGATTATGCAGGATTTCCTGGTTGTGGTTTACTCCGACTGCATAGCACCTACAGACACGACCTCAAAATATATGCCTCTGATGAAGGGCGGGTCCAGATGACGGCAGCTGCCTTCGCAAAGGTACGGGCAGCTTTGCAATTGCTGTAAATCCCAAACCAAGCCATTGCTGACACAGATGAAGTGTAGTATTAGGAAAGGTGACCGAGGATGAGTAGCTTACACGTGACAACACTTAGCATCTTGTAAAGTTACCTCGATGGCCTGTGATCCGCAAATGTGTAAAACATTGACTCTCTTTGTATTTAGGGTCTCTTGGCTCTAGAAGGAGAGCTTACCCCCATTCTGGTTCAGATGGTGAAAAGTGCAAATATGAACGGCCTTTTGGACAGCGACAGTGACTCTTTGAGTAGCTGTCAGCAGCGTGTGAAAGCGAGGCTTCATGAGATACTTCAGAAAGACAGAGATTTTACAGCCGAAGACTACGAGAAGGTGGGTCTCGGCGCCTCCTCCCTCAGCTTCTGCTTACAGGGTCAGCTGGACTCGGTATTTCTGTTTTCACACAGTCATTTATTTAATCTGTGCTACCTGGTAGTCTACCTGAAGGACTGGCATATGTTTTGCATAAAGAATCACATAACCAATCTTTTATGTTTTGTGAGCGGCTGAGGTCACTTTTCCTGTTGCGGTGACACAGCAGAAGGAGCTTGAGAGCACATTAGTGTCACAGTCAAGAAGCAGGCAAGAGCGACTGCTTACCACAACTTCTCTCCCTTTTCTATCACCCAGGAATGACGATGCCCGCTTGTTGTTGTAAAATTATAAAAAATAAATTGCTTTCTACCCCACTCTAGGTCTGGCACCGCAGTGCCCCAAGGTAACGTCTAGATGTCTTGACAGAAATACACGTCCCAACTCCATGGCGGCCCAATGCCTCTAGCTTCCGCACACTCTTAAACTTAATCCACAAGAAAGAACACACAACACAGTAACCTCTGACCCAATTGATGAGATGTAATCGCCCACCTAAACAATCAAAGCCCAGCACACATCCATCCCTTAAGAACATTCCTAACAAGCCGAGAAGGTGCAGCGTGGAGTCTTAACGTCAGCCTGCATGTTGTCCTGCAGCTCTCTGCTTTCTCCTTTCTTCTGTTCAGTTTCTGTCTCCTCCTCTTCCCTCACTTTCCTCCGGCCCATCCTTCCTTCTTTTCCAATTATAGGCCCCATTCTATCTTGTACCTGCCTCACCTGTGACATCATCCCACACACACTTCTCCAGTGTGTCTTCTTCCCTGGGGTAACTCAGCTAAGGCAATTGCCCACAGACATGCTCAGAATCTCTCTCTCTCTCTCTCTCTCTCTCTCTCTCTCTCTCTCTCTCTCTCCCTCCCCCTCCCTCCCTCCCTCCTTCCCTCCCTCCCTCCCTCCCTCTTTCAACTTTACTGCTCAGATGTCCTTTGTCATGCGTTCTTACTCAGTGACAGAAGTTCTCTCTGTGCCATTCATGTTCCTGTTACTGATAAAAATCGTATCAATCTTCACACAAAAGTTGACCTTTTTGTATGCTGTGAGATTACTATGTTACATGTACATTTTGGGGCATCTGAAGGGGTTTCTCTCCCAGGTTCCGGGACGCTGTTTATCAGTTATGTGTTATGTTTCTTCCTCTGCACTGTTGATTGTTGCTCTGTAGTGACAGTGAAGAGAACATGACGTCTTCTACAGACCCCTCTTTGTTTTCTGGCAGGTCTCAAATTGCCATTTAAGCTTTACAATAAGTTCATTAAAAATATTATTGTCATTTTTGTTTAGCTTTTATGAAATCCTGTTTCCATGTCTTACACAAGTTTACCCTGATCAGTGTGACGTTGGCTGAGTTAATCTTACGCAGACTTCAGTATGTTGAAATAAGTTCCTCCAGTACCAAATCATAGAGATTTTACAGTTAAGGGCTGTTTTACAGTTTTTATTATTTCTTTTATTGTCTTTCAACATGTAAAACTTTGACAGCACATTTATTTAGATCCCTTAATATTTTCAATAACATTTTCAGCAGTGATCAATTTACTGCATAGTACTTCCCATTCCTGTCACATTCGAGCTGAGGTAACTGACATTTTTAATGCACTTGGTTTTGGCACTACTTGAAAATGTTTGTTGTTCTTTGATTGTTTTGATATAGAATAGTTTTTAATATTAATTACCATTAAAGCTAGTTCCCAGTCTTTATAGTCTGTTATTTTTTCCTCACTTTGCTTTAATACCTATAATTCTATAAACAGTATTAAATGGAAGGAATTCTTATTATTGGCCTCAAAGAGCATGCAGTCTTCCTGCTTGAGGCCCCTGAGGCTGGGACTGAGGGGCACAGACACCTGCCTTAAAATAGCCCTTGTTTTTCTTGTCACATCCCCCTGAGGAAGATTTAGTAGCTGTCCATTAGGTTTGACTTTTTCTCTGTTGTTGTTGTTGTTGTTGTTTTGTTTTTGAAATCACCTTTTTAAAACACAATGAAATTATATATGGTCCATTTTATATTTGCTAAGTTAATGTAATGAGAATGCTCTGCTCCTAGAATAATCTCAACTTCGTTATATTATCTTTTTTATACAGTATTAATTTGGCCTTACAAATTTTATGGTTTGGAGTTTGGCGTCTGTAGTCATGGATTCATTAGCCTTTAGAGGTTCATTTTTATTAAATCTTCATTTCCTTGTCAGGACAAAAATTAGCAAGGAAATCCTTCCCTACATGGGGAGAAGGATTGTATACAGCTGCTTCATTTTTGTTCTAAATACTGTGGAGTTACTACTAAACAATAAATACTGTAAAGTAATGAGTACTACTAAGTACCGTGGAAACTTCTCGTGTGAACTTTGTAATCAACGGAACTAAGAATAGTTCAGTACTTGTCTGTTAGGTCTGCTTCTCCACTCTTCTCTTCTTGTAGAAGTTGTTCTAACTCAGTCTGAGTTCTTTGTGCTGTGCGTGGAATCTGTGGACTTACAGCACCCTCTTCCTCTCAGCACCAGCTTCTCTGTCACTGCTCTACGTCGTCAGTCCTCCGTGTCCACATGTCTGTCTCTCTGAACTTTATTGCCTTCTTAGCTTTGTTCTGAGCCACATCATTATTGCAACACCACAGGCTGCTGGTCAGTGTATCTTGACCTTGCCCTGCCGCTTCACTCCATTGATCAGGTTTATCATCCTTTTCAGTCTCTGTGGAGTGGTTTTTTCGCTCTCTTTGTTTTACTTGAGAGGGGGAGTTATTTTATTGCTCCAGCTTTCCTTTGCTTGGGAATCTTCCTCCTTCAGCTGGCAGAGTAGCAGTGCTTGCTCTCATAAGTCATTGGCGTGCCTGGCTTAGTGGATGGTGCCTTGGGCTTTTCTGCTTCTAGAACAATGTAATCTGCAAGAAGGATAGCGTTCTCTCTTCCCTCACATGGCTGGAGCTCACACTTGCTTTTTCTAATTGCTCTGGCCAGGTAAGTCTGCTCGAACTGTGCCACAGTGGCAAGTGCTGCTTAGCTCCCTCTGCTTTCCTAGGAAATTGGAACTGAGCTCTCCCCTAATCAGCGCGATGCTGGCTGAGGTACTCGGACTCAGCCTTTGGTTTGTTAAAGTAAGTTCCTCCAGGACCAACATCATAGAGATTTTTTTACCCTTATATAGTTTTTATTATGTTTTTTGAGATTATCTTATAATTATGTCATTTTCCCCTCTCCTTCCCCAAACGCACCCACATACCCCTCCTTGCTTGGATGCTTTTTCTTCCTCTACAGAGGTTGGTCCACTGTGCTGTTACTTTGTACATGATGGCCTGTCTTTATAAGGCTAAATCTCCTGATAGCGTAATGATGTTACATCAGGCCTTGATGTTCTGTTGTGCTTTGCTTGCCAGTATAGTGCTGTGCAGTTTTACACTTATTTATGACAACACAGATCTATTGTAATAGATCTTCCCTGCCCGCCCCGTCTCCCTTTTCTCGCCTCCCTTTCCTCGCTCCTTCCCTTCTTCCATGTCTGCTCCTGATCTCAGGTAAATGCTGACCTTGTGGGATGGATATGCGATGTTTCCTTCCTTTTCTATTTTTGTGGGATAATTGGAGATAAATAGGTGTGACTTTTTAAGTCCAGATAGAATTGAGCAGTGACAGTCTCTAATGTTGAATGTCTCTTAGTTGGAAGACTTTCGCACCTATATGAATCTTTTTTACATCCAAAACTGACACTAATAGATTTGGTAAGGTTTTCCCATCTGGTCTGCGTTAGCCATAGTCGTTTGAGATCTGGCCTATGTTTTCTATAGTTCATCTACATTTCAGTGATGTGATCGAGCATCTCGAGCATCAGCAATCTCCGGTACAGTGTTCTTCTCTCTGATGGCGGGGCACATACAGCAAGGCCCGCTGGCCAGCATGTGCTCTGCACACCCATGTGACTGTTGCAGAGGCATCACGCCCTGCCCCCCTCTGTGTGATGTGTCTGCCATACCTGTGGGCAGATCATTCTGCTATTGTCTTAGGTCAGCTTCACAAATACATTTGTCTTGGCCAACCAGTTGACTAATTATGGTCTGTAGTTTGTTGTTTGGCTTGGGTTCCTTCTGATGCACCCTTTCTGTTTTGAATCCTACATATTAGCTATTTCCATTGTTTTAACTTTGTGCAACCCAGACTTCATTCTGAAGCTGGTGCTTTCAGTTCAACAGTATTAGATTTCTTCTCAGCATTTCTGAGGAATCAACAGATTTCTCGAATAAAAACAAAACCACCTTTTAACACCAGGTTTGTGTTCTTGATCCCTAACCATGCTGGTTTTCTTTTATATTTCTTTGTGACCTCGATGTCTCTTAGATGCTCTAAAGAATAAAAATTACTTTTCTCTATGGAGTTTCCCTTACCTCCAGCAGTTGTTCCAAAATACCAAGTTCAACCATAACCGAATGTGCAATTCCTCTTGGCATTTTGTTGTATTTGTAGAAACCTACGTCATCTTGCTACATATCTTGCCAGTGCAAGTTTTAAAAGTCGGATGTATAATCAGAACTATTAATGGCCCTTGTTGGATTGGAAAAACCTCATTAACAAAGTGTAATAGCTTAGCAGTTAACAGTGTGAGTTCTGCAACCAGCCTCCCTGTGACTGACCCTTACTGCAAATGCTAGGTACTCACCTTTAGGTGATGGAATTGTAGTTAAAGCGTAATATTGTTTTAACACAAATGTCTGAAACCTCACATCCCTGTTAATGGTATTACTGTATGTTAAAAATCGTAAGGAATAGAATATAATTATTTTCCCAGCTTTGGAAAATTTTGTGTTCATTCTCTCAGGTTTAACCCAATATAAACACTTACCTTATTCATTTGTAGCTTACTCCATCTGGAAGCATTTCTGTTATCAAATCAATGCATCTAATTAAAAACCCAGTGAAAACCTGTGACAAAGTATATTCCCTGATTCAAAGTTTGACTTCCCAAATCAGACATCGGATGGAAGATCCCAAATCAGCTGGTAAATATTGTTTTCCTAGGATGTGGAACAGAAGTTACAGAAGTCACTTTTGCTAAACACACTAACTAAAGTGTCTGAGTCTCACAATAGCCAGCCTCTGTTTTGTGTGTGAGTATAAATATTAATAGTACGAATTAGGTGTTCATCCAGCGGGAAGTAATCGCTAGGCTACGGCCGTTTATGTATGCGTATGAGACAGTAACATCCTATTGGGTTATGGAGTGTGCAACATTTCCAGAGAGTTAAGCAGAAGACGGCAGTCAAAAAAGCTCTGGCTTCAAGGTTAGTTTGAAATCGGTGGTTGCCACCTTAGATTTCTCGGTGATAAAAATGAGTCATTTGAACTCTTTTTAATATCTAAGAGTTGTTTTCTTCAAAAGATAGTCTGTTTATTCTGCTTACTTACAGGAATTTAGGAAAGTAAAGTATTAAAATTTTAGCACAGAAAGCATATTGAGAGTTTTGCTGTACTTCTTGGTGTTTTTCTTTTCATTGTTATCCAACTCTAGTATATGGAAAAGGTCTCATAAATGTCAGACTTCTAATCCAAGTCCTAGTGCTAAGTACATATCCAAGCCTAAAACCGTCTAATTGCTAATGGTATATGCGCACAGTAGTACTTCCTAGCTTCTTAGAGCTTTACCTTTTTCTCCTAAGTTTTTTACTTATAGGGAGCCAGTCCTCACAGGGCTCTAATCCCAGCAAGAGACTGAGCCAGAGTAGAAGGGAGTTCCAGGCGAGGGGGAGTTACAGTAGAATACTAGTAAATTCTGTGATACGTTTTTAATCAGATTGTTAAGTTGGATGTACTAAAAACTGTGCATTGTTTTAGATATTCAGCTCTACCATAGTGAGACGCTGGAACTTATGCTGCGTAGATGGTCCAAGTTGGAGAAGGACTTTAAAACAAAGAATGGAAGATATGATATCAGTAAGATCCCTGATATATATGACTGCATCAAATACGATGTTCAGCATAACGGTTCCTTGAAGTTAGAAAATACAATGGAACTATACAGGCTTTCAAAGGCATTAGCAGATATTGTTATCCCTCAGGTAAGTTACACTTGGGAGTTAATTTCCTTATTCTATTATGTAAAAAGCACTTTCAGAATACTCACTATTGGATAAAGATAGTTTGCATGACCCTAGAAATACCCCTTATTAAGTAAATTTGAATTGTTATAAGCTTTTCATTGGAAATATTAGTGTCACTTGATTATATAGCCATCTGATGATGCTGACTTTTTAAAACTAGGCTTTATTATTTTTAGTTTTATAGGAAAACTAAGTAGAAGATACAGAGTTCCCACATGATATCTGTCCCTACACAAATGGAGCCTGCTTTCTCCTTCTCCCATGAGGCGACCACACTGAAGTAGCACATTTATTTTTTTTTAAATATGTTATTTATTTATTATATATGAGTACACTGTAGCTGTCTTCAGACACACCAGAAGAGGGCATCAGATCTCATTACGGATGGTTGTGAGCCATCATGTGGTTGCTGGGATTTGAACTCAGGACCTCAGGAAGTGCTCTTAACCACTGAGCCATCTCTCCAGCCCCCGAAGTAGCACATTTATAACGGCCATGCTGACATCATGGTCACCCAGAGTTCACAGCTTAGGATTTGTGCTGGGTGTTGTATATTCTGTGTTTTTTTTTCTTTAAAGCCAAGTTTATTATAATATACATGATACAGACTAGTTTTGGTGATGTAAGTATGTGATTTTTTTAATTGAATAATAATATGCTGACAACAAAATGAAGCAGTATGGAATAAATGAATTGGCAACGTTCTGTTGCACACATGCATACCTGCCGCTCTGCGCTGGGGAAGTGTGTGGGAAGGGAAAGAAAGCCTCAGTCGTGGCCCTGTGTGAGTATTTCCCAGGCTGGGCATGGAGCTCAGGGGCAGTGGCTTGTCTAAACTGCACAAGGCTTTGGGTCGAGTCTCTGAAGCTTCCATATCAGGAAATAAAGCAGGCAGAGCAGAGTCTGTTTACCTATGTGTAAGTGTTTTGAAAATGCTTAGAGGTCAGGATAAGTAATTGTTATTTTTTCAAGAGATACTGATCTTCTCACTATAGGAGAATAAGTGTAAAGTTATGACTAGATTTCAAATAACTGAATGATTTTATAGAGACTAAATTAATAAAGGATCAAATGATGAAGCCCATTGATTCAAAAGTTATGATAGAAGAATTAAGTTCCAGGTGCCATTTTAGGATCTTTCACTCGCATTGAGCTCCTTTAAAGTGACTTGGCTGTTCGGAGGAGAAGCTAGAATGGGTGCAGGATTCCAGTTGCCTTGAAATACATGAATAGGATAAAGATTGGGAGGAATAATTCAATTTATCTTGTTTTAAATTCACATATAAAGAATTGTTCCAAGAACACTGGGCTTTCTTTCCTGATATTCAGAGTCTAAATAAGTGAGGCCTTGTGGAGGGGCCTCCGCCAGGCACACCGTCTGTAGGTGGCGCACATCGACTGTTTGCTCCGCATCACAGAGGGGAGCTGTGCTTGTTTCTTCAGAAATATATGCCTAAGATGAAGATTACTTAAAGTTTTCAAAATTTATTATTATTTTATTATTATTTTAGCTAATTTCAACAAAAGGACAGCCACTGAACAGAAACTTAACTGTCCTGAAAAGAGCCTAATACTAAGTAGCGCACACATGCAGAGGAGGACATCTTTACCACAGCTGAGAGACCAGGAAGTAGAGACGGAATAGTTGCTCTGACCTTGCAACCAAGAGAAAGGCGTGTTAGTGCTTGGAATTTTCAGTCTTCTTTCCGTAAATTCACACGCATATATTTTCCTCACTAGTGCATGTATACATGTATCTTTACATTTATTTATAATTGCATTACAAATATAGAACCAGGAAAAGAACACTACTATACTACCTGATTTCCTTTGTCATTTAGCATCAGGAACTTCTTTCCACATCACTGAAGCTGTCTAACTATCAGTCATCAACATTGTCGTTATTATTACTGATATTCCGATTAGTGGTTGGTAACTTATTTGAAAAACTAGATTGTTTTTATTTCTTTCACTATCTTTTTACATATTTAATATTCCTATGACTCCAGAGCTCTAACCACTTTTTTTTAACCAAGGTCAGCAGTATATGAAATTTTCTTTTTACTTACAACTTTCTAAATCAAATTTCAGAACAGTCTTTTTTTTATTTTAACATTTTTCTCTTATTTGCTTATTCATTTATATATACATACCTTTCTGTAACCAATTTATGCTTATCTAGATTAAAAAGGTATAGAGACTGAATTTAGGAAACTTTTAGTTTAAGTCTTCTCTTAGTTTACAGATATGATGGCATGAAACCTGACCAAAAGCAACTTGGTGAGGAAAGGATTTGTTTGGTTCATTGAAGGAAGCCACATTAACATTTTACATTGTGTTAATTATTTATAAATCTAATTAATTCACAGTGATTGTAGTTTTCAATTTTTTATTATTATTTTGCTTATAGCTAGTTTAAAATTTTTAAGAATGTTAGATAAAGACTTTCTTTTCTTTTTTTCTTTTTTCTTTCTTTTTTTTTTGAGACTGGGTCTCCTTGTGTGGTCTTAGCTGGTCCAGAACTCTACCTAGACCAGCCCCACCTCAAATGCACAGCGATCTACCTCCTGCCTCTGCCCCCAGATGATGGAATTAGACATGCTCTACCACGGCTAGCTAGCCAGAGGCTTTCTCAGAAACAAGTTAGGCTTTTTGAACTATGATGTTAGAATGATTTTAGTTGTACTTCTTTTCATGGTATTTACCTGTGTGTTTGCTTTAAAAGTCTCTAACCTCAGGGTTTTGTTGTAAAATTGCTTTTGTATTTTAATTCTTCTGATGGAACAAAGACTAGTTATAACCCTTGCATTAGTAATACATTCAACATCCCTGTTTCAGTAGTCAACTGCCTTTCAGTTCCTCCATTCAGTTCGTCCAATTGCACACGCTAGCTTGAAGAGAAATATGCTTAGAGTTGCCAAAAATGAAAACTAAGAGTTGCCCGCTTTCAAATGCCTCAGTGTAATGTTAGTGCGTCACAAGAATTCACTTTGGGAGTGCGTTTGCTAACACCACTTATTAAAGCTGTTCGCCTAATTTAACTTTTTTTCTGCTCAGGAATATGGTATAACAAAAGCTGAAAAACTGGAGATTGCCAAAGGGTACTGTACTCCACTAGTTAGAAAAATCCGATCAGATCTTCAGAGGACACAAGATGATGACACTGTCAATAAACTCCATCCTGTGTAAGAGACCACAGCATCTGCTCACATTTATATGCACCAAGTTTTGTGTATTTCCCATCTAAAGTCTTTACTGGGTTATGTAGAGGTCAAGTGTGTCGCTTGATAAATTATGGAGAGAGGTTGGGGATTTAGCTCAGTGGTAGAGCGCTTGCTAGGCAAGCGCAAGGCCCTGGGTTTGGTCCCCAGCTCCAAAAAGCAGAAAAGAAAAGAAAAAAAGAGTATGGAGAGCTACCTGGCTGTTCCTATTCATTACTCTTTAACTAGTGCTCTTAGGGTAGTGGCAGGGCAAGGCTGAGGCGTGACCACGCCATAGGCACGTGCTCTGTCATTACCTACATCCCTGAGATAGTCTCTCTGTTGTGCAAGCTGACCTCGGTATCACAGTCTAGCCTTTACCCACGCTCTGACTTTATTGTCCCATTCCCTGAGCCAGGCTCAGCCAAGGCTTTGTTTGCTGCCAGTATGGGAAAGGGCATGGGAAGACATCTGTTATCGGTTATCTGTCCTAATCAGCGTGAACCCACTGGGCAGCATTACTTCCTTTGAGTTCCTCTTTTGTTGCTACTCGAGGAACTAAGTCCATCTTTTTTTAGTGAACCTAAGTAATGCTGTTTTATGTTTTTTGGTTTTGGTTTCAGTTTTTGCTGTTTTTTACTATTCTCAGAGGGCTTAGATTGTTCTAATTAGAGTAATATCAATGACCCTCAGTTGCAGTTTGAAGAATGATTGATTTATTATGGGGCTAGTAAGATTTAATTCCACTTTATAAAATTGTTTCTGTGTTTGGTATGCTTCTGATTATGTGGTTATATTGTCATGGTCTGCTTCTTTCTGACTTTAGGTATTCTAGAGGCGTTCTGTCTCCCGAAAGGCACGTCCGCACCAGATTGTACTTTACCAGTGAGAGTCATGTGCATTCCTTACTGTCCATTCTCCGCTATGGCGCCTTGTGCGATGTAAGTTATTTCCATGTAACTGACAAACTTTCCTTGAGAGTCTGTTCTCAGATCACTAACTGATTTTTGGTTTTTGTGTTGTTTTGGTTGTTCTTTTTCTTACTGTTAATTACGTTAATTTGCTCTAATTTTGTGATTTATCCTCATTTCTTGAGAGTATACTAGTCTGTATTAAGCATTTTGCTAGATTTAGAGAGTAGAGCCATGTTTACCTTCCTTGACGAAAGAGCCACATGGTGAGCTGGATATGACCTCTGACCCCGGCGGTCCCAGCAGAAGCTTCAGGCTAGGCAGTTGTTCCAGCACAGCACTTACCAATTTAGGAGAGGAGAGGTTTATTTTGACTTCTGTCTTGAAAGGGTTCAGTCCACCATGGTAAGGAAGACTGCCCTAGTTGAAAAGGCTTATGGCTGTGATGGAGGCAGGCAGTAAGAAACAGTGGGTTTACATCCTGGTGGACCATTCACATCCTCCTGCCATGAAGAAGCAGAGCATCACCCTCACAAGGCCTGGCCTGAAACCTTTAGCCTCTACGTGAAGAGGGCTTGGGCTGTAGCTCAGGTGTGCAGTGCTTGTCTGGCATGTAAGAGAGCCGAGGTTCACTCATTACTTCCAGAAAGAAGACGAGAAATAGTAAAGGTGGCCTCTTTGCATACATTTATAGATTAGTAGAGCTTTCAGATAGAATGAACAAGACCTTAATTTAGCAACAGAATGTAAAAGTGGGGTTTTTCCTCTCGTCGCCAAGCTCTCAGAGTAACGACTCTATCCTTCCTCTTGGTACTTGGTACGCCTCATGCATGGGATACTTTGTACTAGCAAACTGCTGGGTTTTACACATTTGTAGCTTGTTACAGATGGACGATGAAGAAGCTGAGGAGTTCCTTTTTTCTTTTTCAAGTAGAGCTTTCTGTCTCTGGTGTTCTCATTCTTTTAAAATGTTTCTCTTCTCTGGTTACATGTATGAAGATGATTGATTTTTCTACTGTGAGATCTGGTGGTGCCGGGTGTGCTAAGATCAATTGAGTTTCTGTATGTCTCCTTATGCTGGTTAGTGAAGAACCATTGTAGTGTAAAGGGGCATTTCATGTGCTTCAGAGAGAAGCAGCGGTCTTTGAAGTTTGGTTCTGTGTTGTGAAGCATAATACTCCGCTAGGTACTTTCAGACTTACGAGATTAAAAAGCCGTTCTTACCTATAAAATTCAATAGCACCTGTTAGCTTTCAAGAGTTTTTTTTTTCTGCATCTTGTAAGTTGTATTGAAAAAACTTAGAAATATTATCATATGTGCTCCACATTACAAATAGTTTCTCTGTTCACCTGATGTGTGTGACACCACTTACATTAAGTAAGCTATCATGATGGCAATGGAGTGGCGTCCACTTGAACCGGTATGAAGAATACTTACCGGAGACCCTTTGTTCAGGAATCGAAGGATGAGCAGTGGAAACGAGCGATGGATTATCTAAACGTTGTCAATGAGCTCAACTACATGACACAGATCGTTATCATGCTCTATGAGGATCCTAACAAGGTAACAGAGCTCTGGACTTGTACATGCGACCGGAGGGGAGCGAATACTTGAAGTTCCTCACGACAGACATGTTCCTTCATGTATTTCAGGATCTGTCCTCAGAGGAGCGCTTTCATGTTGAGTTACACTTTAGTCCTGGGGCCAAAGGCTGTGAAGAAGATAAGAATCTGCCGTCCGGCTACGGGTACCGGCCGGCTTCCAGGGAGGTAAGGACATGGGGCCTTCAGTGCATAGCTGCTCAGACTTTCACGCTGTGTCCACAAGCTTTCCACTACTCTGGAAATCATTTCCGTATCAACTAGTAGGAAAGAAAGTTTACCTTTTAAAAGTGTAATCTGAGCTCAGCACGTCAGTCAGCGACAGTGTTGCAGCGACAGTTCCCAGAGGCCCGTGCTCACAACTGTCCAGATCTCCAGTTCTAGGCCCTGTGCTGGCCTCTGAACACCAGCTACACAGACACGCATGCCGGCAAAACACGTAACAAAATGCACATAAAATAAGAATAAATGAAGCTTTTAAATGTTAAATATATACATATATTTAACTTTAAATGTTAAATATATACATATATTTAACTTGATTAAATAACATATTGATGTCTATTACAAAATTTCAGGGTTTATCTCTTCTAGAGTGTTTGGATTTTAGGCTGTGTTTGGAACGTGTAAGTATGGTTGTAGTTTTCAGTTCTTTTGTTTGTGGAGCACTTACTTCATACTGAACATTGTGCCCGGCACTCACTGTGGCTTCTTGTTTTCACCGGTACTGCATTTAGGTCTAAGTGCTTTCTGGAGCATCTTTTAGAAAACTAGCAATATTAATTTCTGATTTTTTTTCATTATTAAAGTTGGTCGTTTGGCAAACTACATGTATAATTTTTAAAAACTAATAGTATTTTAATTATGTGATCAATTTATTTAATTCATAATTTAGAGTTTACATGTCTCTCATATTTATTAGGTAATACATATTTCCTTAGATTATCTTTTTATTTTCTGTAAAATGTGTGGTGCTGTTTTTATTTTTTTACCAGTACCTTTTCTTACCTGTATTTGTTTATTTAATGAGCCTTGGAAAGGAGTTTTGACACCTTCCTGTCTCCAGGAAGCGGCCGTTTTTCATGGGGCGTTGTTGAATACGTGTCTTTGTTATACCCACTCTTCTGCTCTGTCCCTCTGTCTCCTGTTCTGTCACTTTGACTTGTGTCTTACTCAGGGCGAGCCAAACCCAGAACATCTTTTTTGAAGTTTGCCTTTGCTGGTGTTTGCACATGGAGCTATCAATTTACTTTTAATTCAGTTATCATCTTAGCTGAATTACATAGACGTATTTTATTAGTCGGTTTACTTTTTTTCTTTGGTTTCCAGATTTGAGGCGTGTGATCTAATTCCAACCCCACAGAAAGCACACGGGGCCTTTCCTAGTAGCCCTGCCTTACTGGCGTTGTCAGCATGCATTGGGCGTGTTCTCATCTTCAGTGAATTAGGACCTGCCTTATTACCGTGTGCGTGGTTGTTTCTGCTCTGCTGCCGTATGTGCATTTGAATATCTATTCTCTTGTGTCTGTTCAATACAAGTGTTACGGATAAGTCAAGCAACACGTATGAGCAGTGTTGTTTGATGGTTTAGATCCTGGAAGAGTCGTTGGTCTGCTTGGTCTTCTGCCTACTTACTGTGCAAAAGTATCTCACGGAGATTGTGGGCTGTTCTCACAGTTTGATAGCTGTGTCAGGCGTCCAGGCAGTAAGAAGTTGGATTTCTCTTAGTATATATATCTTTAAACACTTTGAGATAGGGTCTTCACTCTGTTGCCCTACCTGACCTGAAGTTCCCCATGCTGATCGAACTAGCTTCAAGTTCACAGAGATCTGCTGCTTCTGCTTTTGCTTCCCAGTGCTAGGATTGAAAGCCTGTGTCACCACACCGTATCCATTTTCTGGTTTGTTTTGTGTTTTTATTAAAAATGTACTTGCATCATTTCCCCTTCCCTTTCTTCACTTCAACCTCTCCCATGTCCATCTCTCCAGCCCCTCCCATGTCCATCTCTCCTGCCCCTCCCATGTCCATCTCTCCAGCCCCTCCCATGTCCATCTCTCCAGCCCCTCCCATGTCCCATCTCTCCAGCCCCTCCCATGCCCCATCTCTCCAGCCCCTCCCATGTCCATCTCTCCAGCCCCTCCCATATCCATCTCTCCAGCCCCTCCCATATCCATCTCTCCAGCCCCTCCCATGTCCCATCTCTCCAGCCCCTCCCATGCCCCATCTCTCCAGCCCCTCCCATGCCCCATCTCTCCAGCCCCTCCCATGTCCATCTCTCCAGCCCCTCCCATGCCCCATCTCTCCAGCCCCTCCCATGTCCATCTCTCCAGCCCCTCCCATGAACGCCACCTTCTCTCAAATTTATGACCTTTTTTGTTACTATTGTTACAAATGAATGTTTGAACATAAATATGTAAATACAACTTAAAGAGTGTTTAGTATTTTGTGTGTATGTATTATCTGTATGGTTAATAATCTTTGATTTGTCATGAACAGCTATTTAATGTGATAATTGACATATTTAGGATAAATATACTTAAATGGTATTTGTAGCCTTTCATCTCTTTACTGTCTTTTCTTCCTGTCTTTTCATCTTGTTGACAGGATTCTCACATTATCTTTTTAAGCAGTTAATTGACTTTTATGTGCTGTTTCTTAAGGAGCACTTTTGTACCTGTGACTGACATTGTTGGTTTGTTTGAGGTTTTTTGTTTTTTTTTTTTCTTTTTTGAACACTTACTTGCTTGAGGCATTTAATAAATGTCAAAATAAATTTTAAATAATTTTAATTAGTTAATTAAAATTGACTAATTAATAAATAGAATAAATAAATATTTAAAATAACATTTTAAATAATTACCCTAGAGTACATTAGCTTTACCATGGATCCTAAACTATTGGCCAAATGTTTCTTATGCTCATCTATATATTTTAACTATTTTTCTCTCAACTTAAGATACAAATTTCTCTGTGCTTCTTTTCCACTTCCAGTTTTATCAGTAGTTATTTTTCCGTTTTCTGTTGAACTCTACTTACTTAGTGATACTAGAAATTGACAATAGGCTTTAGGGTTTTTATTCTTTTTTTTAATTGGTTTATTTTTATTTACATTTCAAATGTTATTCCCTTTCCTGGTTTCCCGTCCATAAGCTCCCCTATCCCTTTCCCTTATTCTGTAAGACTTTCCCCTCCCCATCCACCCCCTCTTACTCACCCTCCCCCAACATTCCGTTACACTGGGGGTCCAACCTTGGCAGAACCAAGGGCTTCTCCTTTCTTTGGTGCCTAACAAGGCCATCCTCTGCTACATATGCAGCTGGAGCCCTGGGTTAGTCCATGTATAGTCTTTAGGAAGTGGTTTAATCCCTGGGAGTTCTAGTTGGTTGGCATTGTTGTTCTTATGGGGTTGCAAGCCCCTTCAGCTCCTTCGATCCTTTCTCTAATTCCTACAACAGGGATCTCATTCTTAGTTCAATGGTTTGCTGCTAGCATTCACGTCTGTATTTGACATGCTCTGGTTATGTCTCTCAGGAGAGATCTATATCTAGTTCCTGTCAGCATGCACTTCTTTGCTTCATCAATCTTATCTACTTTTGGTGGCTGTATATATATGGGCCACATGTGGACAGGCTCTCAATGGCCATTCCTTCAGTCTCTGCTCCAAAGTTTGTCTCCATATCCTCTCCTATGAACATTTTTGTTCCCCCTTTTAAGAAGGAGTGAAGCATCCGCACTTTGGTCATCCTTCTTCTTGAGCTTCATGTGGTCTATGGATTGCATCTTGGGCAATTCGAGCCCAATCAGTAAGTGCATACCATGTATGTCTTTCTGTGATTGGGTTACCTCACTCAGGATGATACTTTCTAGTTCATTCCATTTGCCTATGAATTTCGTGAACTCGTTGTTTTTGATAGCTGAGTAGTACTCCATTGTGTAGATGTACCACATTTTCTGTATCCATTCCTCTGTTGAAGGGCATCTGGGTTCTTTCCAGCTTCTGGCTATTATAAATAAGGCTGCTATGAACATAGTGGAGCACGTGTCTCTTTTATATGTTGGAGCATCTTTTGGGTATATGCCCAGGAGAGGTATAGCTGGATCCTCAGGCAGTTCAATGTCCAATTTTCTGAGGATCCTCCAGACTGATTTCCAGAATGGTTGTACCAGTCTTCAATCCCACCAACAATGGAGGAGTGTTCCTCTTTCTCTGCATCCTCGACAGCAACTGCTGTCACCTGAGTTTTTGATCTTAGCCATTCTCACTGGTGTGAGGTGAAATCTCAGGGTTGTTTTGATTTGCATTTCCCTGATGACTAAAGATGTTGAACATTTTTTTAGGTGCTTCTCATCCATTCAATATTACTTAGCTGAGAATTCTTGTTTCTTTTTACAAGTTCTAGTTCTCAGTTGAGACTTAGTTTTAATAACATTTATTATAGTTTGTAGCTAATAATATTATTGTCTACTCAACAATGGCTCATTTGACTTTCAGTTTAATAATTTTATATGCTAATACATAGTGATTACTATGAGTATAAGGTGTTTTAACTCATCTGTGCTGTAGGAGTCTAACGCCTGGGACTGTACCCCATTCATCTGAGTCTTCAGTGCTGTGTATTTTTCCCTCGCAGAACGAAGGCAGGAGGTCTTTAAGAGCTGATGATGACGAGCCTCACACTTCTAGAAGAGATGAAGTGGATCGGGCTGTGATGCTGTTTAAACCATTGGTGTCAGAGCCAATTCATATCCACAGGAAGTCACCACTTCCGAGGTCCAGGAAGATGACTTCCAATGAAGTGAGTGTCCATACAGGGAGTGGTTGTGTCCGGTGAGCTAACTCTAGTAATTCAAATGAAAAGAAAATACAGCTTTAATTGTACTATGAGGAGCCCTAACAGATTTTTATTTATCAACATTTTTTATTTTTCAAACAAATATTTTAAAAAATAACATAGATGCTGTAAAACAAACAAACAAACAAACAAAAAATGGCACACCAGATGAACTGGCCTAGTAGCATCTACTTATGAGCCTAGCCCTCTGAAGATAGACAGGAAGAGTAGGGATTCAGACATTCAAAGTCACAGTTGGCCACTTAGTGAGTGTGAGGCCAGCCTGGATCATGTACGACTGCAGAACAAATGAGCAGACATCATGCCCAGAGAGAACCGCTGAGACAGCTGCGTGTGCAGCTCCCGGAATGCGGTCGGCTGAGGCTCTGAAACAGAAAGAGGCTGGCTCATCATCTAAGGACTTGCTAAACTTACCCCATTTTCTTTTGTCTTGTCACTTTAGCTGTTCTTCAGTTAGAAACTTAATAAAAGCCTAATATATCGGCAATTTTTTTATGAAAGTAGATAAAAATTGCCTGAGATGCTTAAATGATGCCTGGATTGAAATTTTTAATGGTATTAATGTCTATAATTAAGTTAAACCAGTTATGCTTAGTTATGGAATAAGAGTTAAATAACATAAACATCAACTGGTTAGAAGGAAGCTTAGATTAGTTTTAATGTCTAAGTATTTTATTCTTTAAACTTGGAGTTACCTACTTTCTGTCTTGATGTTCCCAGTATTGCTTGAGGCTGGTGCCTATAAGTCTTCTCTAAATATCTTCATATAAAGTAAAGAAGTTAAGCTCCCAAGAGAAAAGCCAAGAACTCTTTTTTTTTTTTTTTCTTTTTTTCGGAGCTGGGGACCGAACCCAGGGCCTTGCACTTGCTAGGCAAGCGCTCTACCACTGAGCTAAATCCCCAACCCCAAACCAAGAACTCTTAAATCAGCTACTTTCAGTCGATGTTTAAATATAAGAGCTGTATAGAATTATGTTTAACATTATCAAGCATTTGATAATATAAGAAACAAAAAGAATTCCCACTTAGGACAATAATACAAATTGTTCTGAGTCTTTAAATAATTCACAATTACTTACTGGGTAAAACTATTCATAAAGTATATCGTTATAACTTTATAAAAGAAGTTTTATGTTTATGTTGCTTTAATACGCTATTTCTACTTAATTACAGAAGGTTAGTTTAAAAAGAAGAGAGAAGCTAACTACTTGTGATCATTTGTTCTATTAAAACATAAACAGAAATTGAGAAATCTGAAATTTTGTCCAGAACCCTTATCTTCAGGAAAACAAACAAAGCAGAAATTACCTACACGAATATAACCTGATCCACCGTTTGTGTGGAAGCAGTGCTTTTGATATAGTGAGGAACAAGCAGTTTTCAATCAAGTTTTTCAGAATTTCACAGTTAGAGCCTTTCCTGTGTCCTCTACAAGATCTGTGAGTGTATGGCTGGCATGGTAAATAGAGCCACTGCCATGGTGACTGTTAAAGCACAGTACACATTTTCAAACCTTTTTCTCATGAATATTATAGTAGTTGCTTCCAAGAGATTATTATTCTATGTCGTGATGCACCAAACTTTTACTTGTAAGATAAATTATTCAACATTTCCAACATCCTCCAAATCTCCACGTGTGTGAATTTATACGTTTAAAGACACACACAGATAAAGGCTGTTCTCTTCATTTTCTACAAGGAGATCTTAGTCTGAACCGGCACAGTGTGCACAGTGAGTGTTGGCTGCAGGCTTGGCCTACTGCACCTCTCGGCTCTCCCAGGTAGGGTACGAGCAAACACTTGGAGCAAATCTGTGCATTTGGGTCTCTGAATTTTACAGCCGCGGCCAACCCATTTCCTTTTCTAGGCTACACATTGAATTTGTTTTACACCCTTAAACTTTAGACTGAAAATTCTAACCACAAAATAGCACAAAATATTTTTGATATCTAATATAAAATAAGCCAAATACCTTTTATCCTTAAATATTGTCATTTAGGAGAAACACTATAATTTTCTAATTTTAAGGAAAAAGGGACAACTAGTAGAAAATATAGCTTATATCTTTAAAGGTAATAAGGTCTTTCTATGATTGTTGATGCTATATGCCAATTCTATCATTTCTTAGGGATTTAGCTGTTTGGCTCACAGATGAATGTGTAATAATTTGCCTTTGAGGGATAAGCAAATGCAAATAAACTGTATTTTTTTTTCTTCCTGATCGTTTGGCTCTAATGTATCTAACTTTGCATGCTCTGCTTTTTTTTTTTTTTTTTTTTTTTTTGCCCTTTTTTTTTTTTTTTTTCACTTCCAGGAAGAGACCCCCCTGAGTGTGTCTAGCCCAGAGGGCACTGGCACCTGGCTGCATTATACCAGTGGTGTGGGTACTGGGCGTCGAAGACGCAGATCAGGGGAACAAATCACCTCTTCCCCTGTCTCCCCCAAATCATTGGCTTTCACATCCAGTATTTTTGGCTCATGGCAACAGGTTTTTAAACTTTATTTCATTAAACATTTTCCACTCCTGCATTCAGAGCAACAAACAGCTATTTTTGAGGACATCTAATCCCTTGTCGTTTGCATCAGAGGAAGTCCTTCTGTCTTAAATTTGAGTATGCCTCAAGATACTCCTGCCATTGCTCAATATTCCATGAAAATAAACCAGTTCTGTTGTGTTCATTTCGCATTTTTACTGGGGAGCTTTTAAATATACAGGAGATTTTAAAGTCCTAATTCTCCTGGGTTTTAGCCATCTAAAAAGAAGACTTTCTTAGACCTTAGTTGTCCTATAAACTTCAAGAAACATACTTACCCCTCTTTGATGGTCAGAATATTTGATATCCCCTCACTATTTGTAAAGTTTCACTCCATTTAGAATTTGCTGTGAATGTGAAATTTTCTAAAATAATTTCAAAAGTCAACATGACCTGGTCTTAATTAATGACAGTTATCTAATATTGATTGGGCTCTCCATGATCCCCTTATTTGGAAATAGATACGGTAAGGGAAATATTGCAACATGTTTTCCAAACACAACAACAGGCATTGTGAATTTGTAAAACGGTTTTCACTAAAGTAACTTCAGAAGGACTTTCTTTGATGACATTTGAAACTAAAACACTCTGGTTGTATAATGGAAGGCCTGTCATCACATGACCTCTGATAATTTCAGCTATTTCCTCTTGGAGATTTAATGCATTTGATTATAGGAAAAGGGATTATGGTATCCATTAAGGCTGAATACTTAAAGGTTACTCTGATAAAGCCCATGCATGGATCAGAAATTGTATGGTGACTTCAACAGTGTCTGTCTGTCATTTCTTTTGTTTGTGGTTGTTTTTCCTCTAAACACAGGAGCTGTTTAACAGTGGGCAGTGGGCTTCCTTTAAGAGAACGTGAAGTTACATCAATCTGTGAATTGCTTCCTCTCATCTGTCACATCTCATTACGAATGCCTGCTTCGCACCCCCTCATTGCAAGGAGCTCCTATGAAATGGACTCCCTTCAGAGGGGATCTTGCATGAACTTTCATGTTTTAAGTATTCCTACTAATATTTATCATACAGCTTATTAACCTTTGTCTGTCTGGAATAGGGTGCATATGAAAGATGGATTTTCGAATTCATTTCATGAGTGTATTTCAGTCTCCACTTTCCCTATGCAGGTGGTTTCTGAAAACACCAACTATCTCCGAGCACCCAGAGCTCTTGTGGAACAGAAGCAGAACCCTACCGTAGGTATGTGACAGAAAGGAACTTGTATTTGATACCCTTCTGAAACTCCCTGTTAGGTACACGTAAAACTCTGCAGTGGTAAAATCATGACCAAATGCTATGCTTTAGTTTGTATTTAGTGTGTCCTAGTTCACAGTTGTTGGATTATAAAGTTCGAAATGTAAGATACAATTTTCATACTACAAGAAGTGGCGTTTAGTATTTTTGTTTAACCGTTTGAATGACGACTCTGTGGTGACTAACTGCCAGTGTTGGCTTTGTCTGTCTGTCTGTCTGTCTGTCTGTCTGTCTGTCTGTCTGTCTCTTCCACCCTTTCTTCCGAGGCAGGGATGGTGTTGTCATGTGAATTCTACAGTCTTGCTTGTCCTTGAATTTATGGAAACCCTTCATTTCAGCTTCCCTTGTATTGGGATTACAGGCACAAGACTTCCCAATGCTAGTTAAATTTATTAAGAAAGCTCTACTTCAGAGACGAGTAGTCCCAAGAGGTGGAGGCTAGGGGTCGGTGGCAGAGCACTTGTCTGCCGTGTGTGGTTCTTCGTTCCATGCTTGGCTCTGTAAAGCAAATCTGTTCGTCAGGGAAGGATAAACATATGCCACTGTGTCACATTTTTAAAATTTTATTTATTTATTTTTTTTAATTAAGGCTGGTCTCTTGACCTGTTCCTGGCTATCCTAGAACTTGCTATTTAGTTCAGGCCTTGCCTGAACCTTAAAGAAATTACCTGCCTCTGGAGCTAGTATTTACAGACACACACCACCGTGAGCAGCCAAATTGTCGATGCTAACTCCATAATTTAGCTGTGTTACACAGTGGCAAAGGAAACATTGGGGGGCAGCACTGCTTAGCAGAGTGACTTTCTAGTGACGATTCACCCAGAGCGCTGTCCCTGGATCTGGTTCTCTATGTGGAGTGCTGACATGAAACTCCCTACTTAGGACAAATAAGACTCACTTAAAATGAGTTGATCACACATTCCAAAGAAAGTGCAAACATCGGCTATGATCAGTGAACACAGTAAAAGGTGATAACTCCAGCCACAGGTAAAAAAGAAAATGAGAAAATAATGAGCAAATACAGTCAAAAGAATTTAAGGACTTGGGGTGATGGGGGCTAGATTTCCCATGGAGCAGCTCTCGGGGAACTAAAGTCTCCCACTAAATGGCTGCTGCTTCAGGCAGATTCAGAACAGCATTGTGGAAAAGTCCTCTCAGCCCACTGACCTTATGCCTGGGACTCAGTGACGTGTTACTTTCTCTCGTTGGTTGTCTAAGCAGGCTTGACACAGAGGCTAACTGGTTGTCACTGTGCGCTACAGTCTGCAGTGTCTTGACTGTGTTGGTGCCCGAGTACGTGGCCCTCTCTGTGCTTAACTTCCTCCCGTTTGTCTCGAGAGCGTGTGATCTCCTCATGATCTCTCTGTGAACATTCATGGCTGCCTTTCACTGAACGATCATCCTCATATACTTGGCAGGAAGTGTTTATACTTTCCTGCTTGGTGGTGAACACATAAGTCTGAACTTCTGCTCAAATAACACATTGATGTATACTGGCTGTGTTTTACTTACCAGTGATGTAGTTCCTTAGAGGCCTTCAGTAAACATTTCCCTGTTAAGTCCTGGAAGTGACTGAAAAGGAGTGATTTTTGTCTATTTTCATTAATAAATACGTTTTTTTTCATAAGAAAGTATAATTCTTAATTCAGGGGCGTCAGGAAAGATCATTTCTTAAGTGTATATTAAAATATCTAATATGACTCAATTTTTGCTTAAAGGTCTATATATCATACATATGATCATGTGTACATGATATGTAATTCAACATGTGATTATATGTGCATGATATATAGTACATATGCTATCATATTTATAAACTTATACAATGTGCTATGACTCCATTCTGTTTATAAGTTAACTTTTATGGTGGTATTTTCAATAATTTTAGCATGTACATGTTCGATGATTATGTTGGCATATCAATTTTCAAAGAAGGCATTTTCTCCAGTGCTGAAAAGTTGCATTTGTACCTGTGGTGAATAGTGCTGGCTATTAGAAGCGCTGTACTCAAATAGGTGTCACTAGACTGTTACAGGCTATTGTGACTCTGTCCAAGGCACTACCACGGTTGCCTGTGCATTGGTAAGAGCCCAGTGGACTGCATGCTGCATGTGCCCCAATGAACGGAAGAACTCCTGCTGTCTGTGTCTTCTCTAACCCCATCAGGGTCTCACTGTGCGGGCCTGTTTAGCACCTCAGTGCTCGGGGGCTCTTCAAGCGCACCTAACCTACAGGATTATGCCCGTACTCATCGTAAAAAGCTGACTTCTTCTGGCTGCATCGATGGTATGTGCGCACACACACGCACACACGGGTTCACACCTGCACCCACGCACACGCTCACGAGTGGTGTTTGTCAAACGCAAGCCTAAGGCCACAGACAGCTGTGGAGCCACATTGCTTTCCCCAGCAAGTGCCTGTCTGCGTGTCCTGGGGTCCACATCAGGCCCAGGTTCTGTCAGTCAAGAGCAGCTCAATAGAGAGCACGTGTACAGTAAGTGGTTTGTCCAAAAAGAAAATTGAAAACTATTTCAGTTAAAGGAGAATCTACATGATGAAGAATAAATTTCTCTCAGCATCTAAACTCTCGTCCACTGTTAACACTCATTTATTAATATCGAAAAACTATTTAGCATAGAAATGGATGGAATGTTCATTAGGGAAGAGAAAGTGCATTGGCAGTCACTTTATAAAACGGAAGTGGAGTGGGAGCGCTCTTAGGATTCCTGTCGATATGACTTCATATTGTTCTGATGTTGAGAGTGTCTGAGACTCCCGAACGTTTGTCCCTCGTGACAGAAGGGGCACTTCAGCTCTTTCAGAACCAGCCCTGTGTGGAAAGGTTGACTCTTAGGTGTGCAGATTGACTTTAGACAGGAAAACATGGATTTTCTGGAATTGCCAGGTCACCTCGCTTTCCTTTCTTTTGTGTATTTCATTACATTTTGCCTGTACCATCAAACCAGTTTACTGCTTTTAACCAGTCCTTGGCTTCCTTCCGTTGTCCCCTCTGCATGTCACCTAGTCCTGCCATCCGTCCTCACACTTGTCCCCTCTGTTTTAAGTGTTCTTCTTTTGCCAGCTGTGAACCTCAGGTTCCTGTTTTTCTCTTTCTCAGACGCCACACGCGGGTCTGCTGTTAAAAGGTTTTCTATCTCATTTGCTCGACACCCAACCAATGGTACGTTTGCCTTTTATTTTAAAAGATACTCCCTGCTTCATCCCTTTTTAATTTTTTCCTTTTATTTCAAAATGTGGGGTGCACAGTATCACTTACTTATCCATCTTTAGTTGGCATACAATTCCAACTAATGTGTGTACCAAACCACTGATACCATCTTGCTCCCTCTTCTGCTGTAATTTCCACAGTAATTGAACATTACTTGTCAGATTGTCTAATGACCACAGAAGGATGAGTTTTAGTTCTAAATTAACAGCTGAAAATTCTAATTGCTCAAGTGATCAGTTTAAATAATCTTTTTTTAAAAAATACAATTACTATTTCTTAATTCTTAATTCTTAATTAATTTTTTTCTAATCTTTCTGATCACATTGTTTTATTGAGGTAGTCGATGAAAATATAAAGCAGCCCATTAAAGAACCCACTGGGCCATGTAAAGGCCGTGGGAGCCAGAGTCACCGTACAGCAGCCACCCGGCCCTCTGTCTGAAACGCAACTGGATGTGGTGTGGACCACTGCAAAGACTTCCCAGGATCAACTCCTCCTTGGGGGCTGGGTGGTTTATTGTTACCCAACAGTCATTTCCTTCTGGTGCCTTCTGGGTTTTTTTGTTTTTTGTTTTTTGTTTTTTGTTTTTCTTCTTAAAATTTGGAAAATTCCAGTAGAAAGAAAACTGGAGTTAAAATGCAGAAGCTCAGTTTGGTTACCGTCAAGTTCTGTGCCAGCGCGGCTGGGTCGGAGCGTGCGCGTTACCTGTTAGGGACAGGTTTCCAGCTCCGGTGGCAGTGTTACAGCCAGAGAGCGTATTCCCTGATTGCATGGGTGTGAGGGGATGTTTTTGTTTGGCTTGACATAGGTGTGGTATTGCAGACAAGCCAGGCCAGAGCTTACTGTGCAGACCAGGTTGGCCTCAGACTTGGAATCATCCTGCTTTAGATTTGCCAAGTGCTTGGATTAGACGTAAGCCGCCATGCTTGGCTCCCTGTCAGTTTCCACATCCCCCATAGGCTTGTAATGAAGATACTTTTATTCCTGGAAAAAGTTTTTTGGTTTTGGTTTTGATTTTTTTTAATTCTTAACAGCAAATAAGTCTTTCAAAAAACTCACTTTTATGAAGCTTAAGAATTCAACCTACATTTATTTTCTTCTTTTGGACCTTTTAACAACACTTCCAGATAACAGCCCATTAATACTTCTTGAACTGAGTTATGAAGACTTCATCCTCAAGTAAATTTTTAACCAGACAGCCTTTCCCCCAATTGTAGCTGCTTAAATGTTACTCTTTTGGAGAAAACTCATTCTGATTTGATTCAGCTGCAACTTCTAAAGGTAACACATGCTCAGTAACATCCTAGAAGAGAAACCGGAGTCCTGAGGAGGTCAGACTCACAGAAATTCCTACGGAAGGAGGGTCAGCTTTGTATGATCTCGTTTTCTCAGGAGTACCGTGGATTTTCTGGGAATGATCTGTGTTTAACTGAGGTGGTAGGATTAGTAGTACTAGGTACTTTAATTTAATGGAAGACAGTAACTTTATATTCCTTTGGTTTAGGCTTTTTTTAAATGTGGCTTTGCTACACTATACAGCTTAATATGTAACTTAAGAAATTTATTTCTTTCAGTTCTAGAAATATTCTTTTTGGGTTGTCCATACTAGCTTTTCTTTACTGCTGTCCGTCTAATCCGTCCCGTGAGTTGTCATGCGACCTTTTACTTTTTCTTTCCAATGACTTCCTGTGTTGTTTCCATCTTAACCCATGTCACGGACTTCTGTTCCTCCGTCTTTAGTTGGGGAGCATGGTGAAAAGCATCCTCTGACACCTTTACCTTGTTCTCTGGGCCCCTGTGCAGAATGCCTGTCCCCCTCTAGGTGCTGGTCCATCTATCTACTCTGGGAGTTTCTAGGCTCCAGTGGTATGTTTTGATGGCTTCCAACGAGTCGGCAGGGTGGCGTGTAGATGACTGCACTAACCCTTTCATTGTACGCTGGGAGCTGGTGAGACAAACAGCAAGAGGGTATATAGTCTGGAGCAATGCGATCAGACCTCCTGCACTGCTTTGAAACCCAGCAGGCAAATGAAAGGAACTGTGCCTGAGAGGGCTGAGCACCCTGAGAAGGAGAGAGGCGTATTGTTAGAGCGTTGCAAAGAAAGGATTTGTGCGTATTTGCATGAGCCACTTGTGCTTAAGCAGCAGAGGAATTGTAAAGCTGTCCTCGTCCTAGGTGTGAACCAGTGAGGTGGCCTTGGCTGCTGCTGTGCTGTTTGATTGGTCCTCCTGTTTGGTTTTGTTTAACGTTACATGAAACAGTCTCTCTCGCTTTGGTTTGCACCTGGAAATCAAGCATTCATTTTATTAATCCTTTGATTATTTTCATAACAACATCCAATTCCCTTTTTAAAAGTTCCCCTGTTCCAACTGAGAATTCCAGCAATCTTGAGTTCCTCCCAAATTTTAAATAAATCTGATAACATGTAATCTCATAATGGGCATATGTATACTGAAAAGAGTCTATTTTGCAGTCTGAGTTTAGGTAATTTTTATTTTTTTTAACCAATAATACTCTGTTTTTATCTGAATTTGAGTGTTGGCTGTATTTCTTCACAGAAGACTTAGTTTGAATTTTGGGAAACATTTGTGATCTTAAAAGTGTATGAAAACAGTTTTTAAAGCCATTCAGTTAAATAGTTTAAATGGGTGATTTTATTCTTAAAAATGAAATACTAATATTTTTGTTTTAGAGACGTGATTTGTGTGTGTATGTGCTTTCGTGTCACTGATATATTAACACATTGCTGCATGATTCACTGTGGGATTTTGTATGCCGTGCATTTGTTAAACACTATCTCCCTGCACTTCATCGTCTTTATACTTGGTCTAACTTGGCTCAGCCAGGGATGTCCAAGCGAGGAATTACTGGTGTTCAGTAAAGTCGTGCTTCAGAACATTTAATCCAGCCTGATTGAGGAAGTGGTGCTGAAGGACCATGTTAGGGTGTTATTGGCCTAAGAGGAAAATAGCAATCTATGCTCCACAGTTAACTACATAATTAACTCCTGAAAATTCCGTCAGCATTTACCTTCCTCATTATCTAATCGTTGAGGTTGATATTATCTTGATACTATAAGATTCTGGTATCAGGAAAATATGGCATCAGCTTGTTCATCTGTGAAATAAATCTAACATTAAAACCTGAAAATGTATCTTCCCCTACCCCAGGTTTTCTTTGTTGTTACTCTTAGGCTTTAGCGGCATTGAAGGATTGTGTGCATGCTGTACTGTCCGATTACGTTTGAAGTGATCATGGTCATACCTTGCTTTGGTTCCATGTCGCATAGCATCTGGTGTCATGACTTGAAAGATCGTGTGTGATTGCATGTAAACCTTGACTGCTCCAGCCCTCCTTTGTAATGACCGAGTTGTAGAATAGCCAACCTGACTTTCTGTTCTCTATTTCTTTTAGGCTTTGAGCTGTATTCCATGGTACCATCCATCTGTCCTCTAGAAACCCTTCACAATGCCCTGTTTTTAAAGCAAGTGGATGACTTTCTTGCTTCTATTGCTTCTCCATCAACTGAAGTTCTCCGCAAGGTCCCTGAAATGTGTATGGAATTTACCTTCATTGTACTTAGCTATTGGACAGTAGATACTATACAAATATAGCCTAAATTTTAAAGATGCAAACTCAGTGATAAATCTGAATAGAATTTTTAGGAGAGACAGATGTAAGGGAATAATATTAGTAACTCCTTTGTGTGATATACAGTTTTCTTGATTTTATCCCCAAGTAGTTTTTCTAACAGTAAAAGTAAACAGTATTTATATAGAGTTAGCATCGTTTTCTTTAAGGCTATACTTGTCTGAAAGTTCACATCCGTCTTTTATAATTTACAGCACGGCTCACATGGGCTCACACATGTCCATGCCCGGCATCTTTGCTAACAGATTAGAGACGCTTGGTTCCTGTTGTTTTCTTTCATTGTTTGGTAATAGGGAGGCTTCCCTGTAACCCCAGCTCTCCCAGACTCACAGTGATCCTCCCTCCTCCAGTTCCCAGGAGCTGAGATTACAAGTGTATGTGCCAGATCTCTTCTGAGAGACACCAAATTCCGACCACAGGTTTTCAAATGCTATTTTCTAAAAAATATTCTGAAGAAGATATCCATGTGTATTAACAAAGAGTTCATGGATAAGTAAGTTTTGGAATTGACTATATATTCCCTTAGGGTTACATTCATGTGTAAAAGATTTAAAGCTCCATAAATAATCCAGATTTTCTGCAACATTTTTTTGTTGTTAGGGTAAAAATCCATTTCTTGTAATACTTGTTTTTAGTTCCATAGTGTCCCTCAGCATATTGGAATTTCCAATTTGGAAACGTTAATTTGACATGAGAGCTATTCCAGTTACCCTTTGCCATTTCTTCTGCTTCTGGTACCAGAGGCCAGCTGTCAGTCAGTAGTGTCTGGTAATGAGGATGCGTCTAACCTTTCCCTTTGGAAGTACGCGGTAATTTTAGATTTTACCCTCTCAGGAGACTGAAGCTGAAGATTACAGGTTCAAGGCCAGCCTGGGCATCAGAGTGAATGTCGGGCCAGCATCTTAGGCTTATCTTAAAATGCGAAGTAAAGAGGAGGCAAGGGATGTGGCTTAGTGCTGTAGCACGTCCCTAACATGTGTGAGGTCCCTCGGTTCAAGTTCCAGTATTGTAAAGTGATAGTAAAGGAGGTCTTGTAGGACTAACGTAGACTTGGCACGCACTTATTTGCTTGCATTTCTCTCTTTGCAGCATCTGTGGCCTCACGGTCCAGTCCAGGAATAAGAAGAAAGATTTCCCTAAATACATACACACCTACGAAGATCCTCCCAACACCGCCTGCTGCTGTAAAGAGCACCAAAGCAAGCAGCAAAGCAGGTTAGAGATGTGTCTGAGTGTGTGGGTGCAATACCGCAGTGACAGCAGGGGCAGCCGCTGCTCCAGTGACGCCAAGTTAGGACGGCTGCTGTCCCATAGTGATGCTGAATTCAGGCTCTGTTGTCCTGACTCACTTATACACGCCCTATCCATGTCCTTCCCCTTGCCTCTCTTGCCCTCCAGTTTTCTCCTGTATCTGTATCCTCCTATTCTTTCTAACTTCTCTGTCTTGCTCTGTTGGGCCAAAGGCATAGTTTTATATTTAAATAGAGCAATTCTGTCGCCCAGGGGTTTTTATGTTCCATTGGTAATCTGGCCATGTGACTGCCAAATTCAGCTCTTTTGGGAGCGTTTTTGATCCTGTGGACAGGGTGATAGGTTTCTCCCTGTGTCTCCTCTCCGATGGGGACAAGGCCTGCTCCTTCTGTTCTCACTTTATGATCTCTCCTGTCTGCTTCCCAGCTCTCCCCAGAGCTGGGCTTTCACTAAAAACTCATGGCAAAGGTGTCAAGGTTTTAGTGTATTTAGACATTCTTTTGATTATGAGTTCATTCTTCTGCAGAATTGGCAGAAATGACTGCGCATGGCTACGCTGTAAGCATTCGGTGGCTGGTCCTTTCCTTTGCTGCTGTTTTGCCACAGATAACCTCCATTTCTGTCAGAGAAGTCCCCTTGGTGCTCTTGCCTCATGAATCAGTCAGGATTTTAAGTAGATTTGAACCTTGAACAGTCAAATAAGGCTATAAAGATACAGGCTTCAAAACTGCCCAGTTGTCTTTAAGTAAAATTTTGGTGCATTTTTATGCAATACAAAACTGACATTAGTGCAGTTACTCTTCTGAGATATTAATAGTGTTTTATGTCCATGGATGTGAAGAAAACAGCAGCAGGAGTGTGACTTCTTTTAGTCAGCATAGCCAGGAATCAGATGACCAGAGGTTTGCATGCTCTTGGACTTGGAGGACACATGGCTGTTCTTTGTCCTATAGTCACCCTGTAAATGCACGGCATGGACGTTTTTAAGGAACAAACTTAAAGTGCTGTTGAACGTGTCAGGTACAAAAAGGCTTTGCTCTGTGGTTTTGTGTCCAGGGTGTCCTTTTTCATAAGCACCTGAGAACTAGTTCTCTGTTTGTGTTCTCTGAATATGTTCTATAAGATTTTAACTTCCACCTGACGTCCTTGGTAAAATGAATTTTATGTTTTATTTTTATGGCCAATTTGATGGCTCGCATTTGTCAGGGAATTACTCGCTTTGCCTTAAGGCGCCAGCTTTGCTTGTCTCTCATAGCTGTCTTAGTGTCTGAGATTCTACAAGTCGCCTTCTGCCTTTGTTGTTCCCTTTTTTGGGACTTTTCAAAAGACCGTCCTCAGCTTGTTTCTCCGCTTGGTCTGCTGAGTGCTTTCTCCTGGGTTACACGGACCCTCGGTGTAATTACTGACAGGCCTTCTTTGTCTGCTGTTCTTCCTTTCTATCTCGTTTATTCCTTTATGCTTTATTTTGAATTGATTCAGCCATCTGTAGAACTTCACTTACATATGTGTGCTGCCTTTTTCTTTCCCCCCCAGTATTCTTTCATTGATTGCTGTAAATACATGTTCTTCACATGTCATGGTCTAACTGTAGCATCCAGAACAACACCCAGGAAGCTTCTGGCTCCCTTCACCTCTTCGTACCCCATCCCTCCTACATAGTTACCTGTGTGTGTGTTAAATCCACTCACGATGTAAACAGTAAAGTACAGTCTGTGAGAGTCAATTACGTTTACCTTAGCAAACTCAAGTGGGGACTGGGGTAAGGCTCAATGCTTTACCCAGATTCGCTTTTTCCTGATGTTTGTCATTTCCGCACTGAACTCTGTATTTTTGTCTGGTTTTATTTGCCTTAAGCCTAAAACGTTTCACTATTGACCACATAGTCATTTTATGGTCAGAGAGAAGGGTCTCTGTGTATTCTTAGAACATAACTTTGTTACCATACTCTATACAGAAAGGATTCCTTGCGTGGCTGTCTCCTGACCGCCGTCTCCTCTGGTTCCCACTGTTTCTGTGCGCTCTAGCTAATGTGAAATGTGCTAAGCTTACAGCACACGTCAGCTTTCTCTGCCTGTGCCCGTGCTCTGTGCCCTGACTCCAGAGTCTCACTGTGGCTCCGCTGTCCCTTGTCCTCCCCCTTCCCTTTTCCTTTGTGTTTGTGTGGTGATCCTCATTTTACTCTTCTGATGGCCTCGAGTGGCTTTTAAATCCAGCCAGTTTCTGTTATTTTATTTTTATTTTTAAATTTGAAGCATTCTATCTGATTCTTCTTAGTTTTTCTTTCAAGACTTAAAAGTTTTTATTCATTATGAACATAATGATGTCACCACAGATCATGAAGTCGCTGCTCTAAAAGTTGTTTTTAATATTAATTTTCTGATTAGTCTGTATCAGTTTTCTCCTTTACAAGGGAGGTGTTTTTCTGTTCCTTGCTCTATAACACCATACATTAATCTTGGGTATTAAGTAACATTTAAATTAAATCCTAGACATTATAAATGATGTTATAAAAGCTTTGGAGTCTGGTATTATATTTCTCCAAAGAATATTATTTTATTTTAAAAGTAAAGAGTTAAATTCGCCAAACCCAGATTGTAAAATGATGTCCCTTGAAGTGGCTGACGGCTCGTGTATTCAGTTCTCTTCTTGTCACCTGTGCTACCCGAGGCTCTCTGTGCATGCAGTAGATAATCACAGCTCATGTGTGAATTACAGTTGCCCTTTCTGTCAGCTACAGTTGTCACCTGTTTCTTCACACTAGTAAGACTCGCTGCTGTGCTGGAGAACAGTTCTCAGGTCAAATCTGTTAGGAAGGAGCGATGGAGGGCCACCCTGTGCTGCTTTCTCCTTAAACGTGTTGATTCTGCTCCAGTAACTGTCTAATTCTGACACTTTCTGCTGTCCTGATATGCCGTTGTTACTGTTGTCCTTCCTGTCTGTGGCCCAGTGATTGTGGGTCATATGAAGCGGGGTTGGCCTGGCAGACATGGCCTGTGTAGTAGAGGTTGTAGTAGAGGTGAGACTGCTCTTGGCCAGCTCCTTGGCTAGACCTGGTTCTGATGCTGGTTCAGACACAGCGTCCTGTGACACTAACGGAGTTAAGAGGGAGTGCTTCTGGTCTTCCAGCTTTGCATAGTGATGAGGTGGAAGACATAGGGGGATGTGGTTCCTAGAGTTTTAAGTTCGTTCATATTTCCTGTCAAATATAAGTAGAGGCAGCTCTAATGGGCAGTTGGCTCTGTATTTGAGCTCAGGGGAAGGCCTGGCCACAAGTATAGATAAATGAGATTAGTAGAGTGCGCTGTCCTGATGACAGTGGGAATGACATTTCCATGAAGGATAGAGTGAACTGCAGAGCTGGTTTCATAAACACAGCCTGCTGTGGTTACTTCTCTCTATTCGTGTTGATTTCTAAAAAGTTAGTGTCACATGAAAAGCCCATGATGCATTATTACAACTGTAACAGACACAGCCACATCGCCCGCCAGCATTCTTTTAACTTTGATGACTTGTGCAAATCCCAACGGCACTGGTTCTCTCTTCTGTTTGTATAGCAGCTGGCGGACCGTCTCTGGCAATGGCTTCTCATACCTCATCTCGGAAGAAGAGCTTAAGTAGCAAAACTGAGGGGCATGAACCCAAGAAAAGCACTGGGAAGAAAAGATGAGCACACAGCAGAACTGGAAGTTCCCATGCTTAGAAAGGGACTTGTTGCTTAGTAAAGGATTTGCAGGAAACCTTGACTGACTGAAGCTGGTCCGAGCCAGTGACTCACATGTTGCCCTGCTTTACTTTATCCATCTGTGTATGTCTTTAAACACCCCGGAAGCTAGAGACCTTCTGTTTTTATTCAGACAAGGAGCTTTGGCAGGATGTAGAAATGCTCAAAATAATGTCTGTCCGCTTTGTGTAATGAATTCATGACAACTGCTATGGCTGTCACTGTGAGATTGCCATGTGCCTATGGCAGAGACAAAGGACACAGAGATCCGGCTGACCATTACCCAAGTGCCCTGTCTCAGGTGCCTCTTGACACCACGCTCGCATTTCGACAGGATTGCACGTACTGACATTGGACAGGCAAGACCACACGTCGATGACTGTTTTAAAAGTACATTTCCAAAGAGATCTCGTTGACCATTTACATTAGAATTTTTTTGTCATTTTTACAGTAACATATGCTGCAATATTTATTGACTGGATTATATAGACCATGAATTATTTTTTCAATTTGTGCTTTGAATTTTTTATTGTGAATTATTTAAAATCTTACAAATCCAAGTGGGAGAACTATACCTTTATACACATAAATTTACAAGTTAATCTGTAGAAAATATTTTCTTTATACATTTCTTTACCATGAAGAAAAATTTCTTGGTTCATCAAGAAAAAATTTTTCTGTATTAGCAAGAGAGGCATTTTTAGAGTTTCTTTTTTTATGAACTGTAACTGCTAAATTCGTAAATCTTATGCTTGATTTTCTGAGTTTTCCGTGAGACCTATGGACTCAGATCTAAAACGGGCAGGCATTCTGCTGTTGGTGTCATCCATGGTATATTTCTTGTGTTCTCATTCTTATGTCTAGTGTATTCATTGATTTCACCAAGAAAACTCAAAAGGTTGAACATTTGCAGTAAGTAAATGGTGTTTACAAATGATGAGATTTGGAAGAAAGATTGAGATGACTATAGTAATTTTATCTAATATTAAAAAAAAAAGAAGGAAATCATTCTCCTTGGTACTTTTTCTCCTTGATGCATAAGTAATTGTTTGAAACATTTGAAATGGCTTACAAACTAAACAGCCTGCTAAAAAAAAATCCCAGACACTGGATGTGATGTAACTTAAGGTAGTGAGCTGTAGCTTCAAGCTTGTGTTTAGAAGTTCTGAGCCCTTATTGTATAAATACTTCATTGTAATTCTTCAAAAGAGACTTCTAACCTTAAATCATCCTCTATGAACTGACTTCTAGAGAATAGACGTATTATCTTGGTTGTTTAAAAAGGGATGGATGGGGTACAGAAGTTCCAAATATATACATGTAGATAAGTTCATCTACTTCACTTGAATGTCAATGGATTACATGGTGACAAATCTTGTAAACAATTGAATGTACGTACATTTTCTGTATGTGAATATGTGCTTAATGTACTCATTATGGGGGGTGAGGAGACTACCTTTATTTTTTAAGTGGAATGAATTAAAATCCTTTGTAGAATAAGAGTGACTTGAATTTCGTGCATTTTATTCGTGCGTGTTCTTTCTTATGTTTCAAAACAGAAAGCCCCCTGCAGCATTTTATATTAAATACTATTTAATAAACCTCATGAATGAGCGTACACAGAGCGGTGTATCGTTCTCCGCCTTAAGTCTGTCGCACTTAGTTTCCTCAGTGTTATTCAGTCACTGTGGCTTCACCTTATTCACCCGAGTCAATAGGGCTGCCTTTCACAGTACACTCTCGGAGAGTCAATTTTGTAATGGCATAATAAAGTTACCCCCGTTCACAGAAGTTTGTCGGAAATCGCTGTTTCTAACAGTCCTCAGGAGATGTGGGATTTGAGAGTTTTTAACTGCTAAAAGAGGTTTTTTATTTTTGTTTTATTTATTCATTTTTGGGTTTGTTTTGGTTTTATTCTTTGCTGTGTTTTCTAGCCAGCAAAGAAATGAGGAACTGTCAAGTCACCCTGAGCTATTAGTGTTCATAAGTCATCATTCTTTCCTTTCCCCTTAGGAAGTCTATATCTCAGTCCTGCTAGCCTGTGGGCAGAGCCTTCTGGCCTGCCTCTAATGAGGTACACATCCTCTCTGAACGACTAACAAACTCGAGAGGGCAGCACAGCAGTCTCGTATTAAAAAGACGCGTGCTGGACATTTTAAATCATGAACAGGAAATCGAGGGAGAAAGGAAACGGTCACGTGGCAGAGCACAGGGCATTCTGCTGGTTGTGTGTACAGTGCAGAAACGAAACAGTTGACAGCCATGAAGAAAATGTAAAGTTCCGAGAGGAATCTGACTTAAAAACTCAGGGCAGTTGGGAGCCCTTAACAGGAGGCGGGGCTTATACAGAGGGAGGAGGAGAGGGGAGGACAGATAACAATGAGGATGTTTGAAAACGCCATAGGAAGACACTATTGTGTGTGTGTGTGTGTGTGTGTGTGTGTGTGTGTGTGTGATATATAACTTAAATCAAGTTATGCCATATACCACCTGGGATGATTGCCTCCAAAAGCCACAGCCTGTCTAACAAAAAAGCCCAGTTCCAGGACTGGGAAGCTTATTGTCAAGTTGTTGATCGGGGTAGACCAAGAGATTCCCAGAGCAGTCCAGGATGTTGCTGTTGCCTAGGTTACCTCCCAGAACCTGAAGGAGCTATTGCTGAAGATACCACACATTTTGAACAAAGGACTTGAGGGAACCACCCTGGGGACTAGACATAACAGTATCCAAAGGTCCTATGCCAGCTGCCAAAATAGATAAGATGTTCATCCTAAGCAGCTATAAACCATGAACCACAACAGTGACTAGCCCAGCAAGATACTCTGCACGGACAGTAGTACTTTTATCTTGAGAGAACCCAGCAGCTGGGTAATGGGACTTGAGGGCCACTCACTGCCTACTACTACTAGTAGGAAGTCCTGCCTACTACTATGAACCAAGTTACCTACCTGTGACTGCAGAGGTCATGGACTCCAGAAGATAACCAACTACTGCCATTTCCCTAAACAAGTATAGCTTCTAGCTACACTAAATATCCTTCCAAAAGATAAGTATAGCTTTCTTACCTCAGCAGCAGATTCTTCTTGGAGTAGATGGAGATTGTTATGGAAATCTACAACTGGACATAATGCAGAGAACAACTGGTTTTGGAGTGCCAGATGCCAATTAATAAGTCTACCATGCAAACGCCTGCACGCCTGAGGTTGAGGGGACAATGCAGAAGAGAGGGCGGAAAGATTGTAAGAGCCGGAAGACTGACAGGGAAGCTGCACATGAAGTTCCAGCAATGCAGCTGCCTAAACCAGACTTGAGTAATGACTGCACCCTCGTCAGGCCAACCTGGATGGGGGACATTTCACAAGGCCTCACCTCTCGAAGAGCTACAGGCCATCATTGGGTACTTAGAGAATACATGTTCTCCAGTGATGAGCCTCCTTATCCAGGCCCAAAACACACGTATATACAAGCAATACTAACTGGACTTAGCGAGTTCAATCAGTCAACGGATAGATGAATGAAACCATAGGACAATAGGCAGAGGTCATGGATTTGAGGGAATGGGGATTTTGAGGACATGGGAGGAGTTGAGGGGAGGGAGGGAGGAAGGAAGAAATGTAAGTGCAATACTCAGGTATGAAATGCTCATCTTTTTAATTAAAAAAAGTTCATTAGCTAATGAGAAAGTGTTTTGGTTAGGACCATCCAGGCTTCTCTACAGTTTTTACTGCCTAGTGTTGATATAGTTTCATGCTAGAGTTGAGCCAGGATTTCACTCATTTGATGTTCATGCTTCGTTAGAAGGTTCTCTGTCTATCTCCTGTGAACATTCCGAGCTGCTTTATTAACACCATTTTCCTTTGGCCACATTGTCTGAACAGCACGGAGTACTCTGTTCTTATTTTGTGGGTGATGGACTCCTGAAGTAGCCCCAGCCCTAGCCCCTCTCTTTCTCATGCTGTCGCACACACTGAGATGTATGCGTCTTGGAAGAAACCAAGTGGAAATCGTTTTCCTTTTTTCTAGAAATCTGGCACCAAAATATTACCACATGAAGCTCCGTCATGTTTCTATTCATTTTTATGGAAGACTCAGTTTCTCTCTTGAGAATATAAGATACTCTATAAAATACACTCCTTAATGTATACTACTTATTTTTAATGAATTATTCTTTATACCATTGAGATTCACTAGTTGCTTCCCCTTTGACTTTGTACTATGTTATGGATAGAAATAGCAAAATTAAAATCTCCACTTAGGAATTTCTCTCCATTCTTTTAGTCTCTGGTTTTACCTTACTCTTTACTTGTGGCTGTTTCCTAGCACAGATAAATTATTTATGGCCATTTTAAGTCTTACTTTTATCCTAAAATATCACTTTACCCTATTGCGTGCTTTGAACACTAAGTAGTTATATGTTAAGATGATGGTCTGTGATTTTGTTTGTATCCATGTTTTCTATTGCATTCCTTTTGTAGGAGTTTACAATGGCCTTTACTTTAACACTAATATTAAGATCTCTTGCAAGAGGTTTGTGTAACCCATGTGTCTGTGAGGTACCTCTGGAGGCAATACTTTCCAGTACTCTTGTCTTTAAACTCTTCATCTTTCTGTAATCATAATTTTCATTGTTGAGAAGAAAAAATGCCCATTGAAACTGGCTTAAACTGTTAGAACAGTCATCATACATTTCTTAAGGTCTAAAGGCAGAGTTGGCCCCAGCCATCTTGCTGTCTGCAGTTATGTTCCCAGAGACCTGGCTTGTCTTGCTCTCTCTACTGACATAACACAAACTTTATCTCAACAGTATTTTCACCTTGTGCTCATGAGAGGACTTTCAATGGCAGTTAGGGCTACGTTCTCTCTCGTTCATAACTACCCCAGCAAAAATCGAAGGCAGTTCTCCCCCCAGTGAGGAAATAGCCTCTCATTTAGTATAGTCAGATCAACTTGGTCGACCTTATGTCTGTCTACCCCCATGTTAATAGCATTCATGGAAGCTTCCATGAATAGGTAGGTCCATTAGAAGCCTCAGCATTGACACTTTGAACTACATTGATCTGTGATAAGATACTGAGCAACGTCTGTGAGAAATTGAGATGCCACAGTAATTTAAGACAAGGACCCAAGAGTTACAAAACAGTACCCCAAGGCTCCTATCCCATCTCCCTCCAGTGGACAGGCGTGAGGGGTGCTGATCCCCTGCTGTCCAGGCAGGAGAAGTTCACTGACTGAGAAGTGCAGTGAACAGAGCCTCACCACCCTGAGGCCCGAAGTGGGGGAAACAGCTTGAGTGGAGCAAACCTCAGTCAAGGGCTTGAAGTAAATAGAGCACCTGGCTGGGGTCAAGCGGGGTGTGGGACCATCTCAGAGGGTCCAGACTGCCTGCAACTCCCTGCAGAGATGACCGCGCTCTGAGTGTCAGCATCCCCTCTTGAAGTGTACTATGCCAGGACTAACTTCCTGTGAGCACGCCTGGACGGTCACCTAGGAACTGGAGCTGACTCACCCTAGTCCTACCCTACACGCGCCCCCAAGACAGTCAGTCAAAACGGTGTACACATAATCAAATATACCCTCGTTAGAAACAACTGTAACACATACGATCCCGCACGCGGGAGAAAAGAACATAACCCAAATAGCATTCTGTAGGAGCAGGAAGGGGACAGGTAATGGGGCAATACCAACAGTGTCTGTGCACCACTTGTGTGCATGTCTGCTGCTGTTGACTTATCCCATGCGTGGCTGCCATCTTAACTACAAACTGCTTGTGGCCTCGCTGCTACAACCGGCACCCACCCGGTGTGCCCGCACTTTCATTCATGTGCAGTGTTCGTCCGTTGTCTTCTTCACTCGCAGCTTTTGTCATTGACGTCTGCACCACGTACGCTTATCATCCGAAGTGTTATTGAGCCTATGGTTAATCGAGATGATGAGATCATTCCCTCGTCGCCCTTCTTTCATCCACAATATTTCTTGCACAGACTGCTTCTGGCGTGGCTTTATTTTCTTCTTTCCGTGTCTTTTAGGAGCTCGGCTGATGCTGCAGTTCTTGTTTTGTGGCTTTGCCACGTTGTTTCTGCTTACCCCGGTCTGCATGTACCTCTCATTTTCTTGCATACTGTGGTGGATGAGAGCATATTTGCTCACCCTTTCCATGCGTTCGGTGGGTCAGTTTTCTCTGCTGAGTTGGTTTTCCCCCACAGAGTAAACACTACCATTTCTCCCGTTCTTTTGTCCCTTTTCTCGGAGTGGTTTTGTATGAGCCCTGCATCTTCACTCTTAGTTACCACTTATCCTTAGGTTGTCTTTCCGTCTTATCTGGATAGTTTGTGAGGCACCAGTTGGAGCTAACACAATCCTCCCTCTTAAAGTGAAGCTCCTTCTGAAAGGACTGTGAGCCCAAGGGATCTGACAGCTTTTATTTTCTCTCAGGCAGCGAGGAATCAGAGCTTCAGGGACGTTCAGCCGTAGCGTCTCTTCCCTCCTCTCCGCCTCAGCCTCACGCTGGCTGCTTCTTTCTGTCCGGTATAGCTGTAAGGCATGTGACGCGCATAACAGTGTTCCGCTCCACAGCCTGACTCATGTATGACGCTGGTCCCGTAGAACTGTAACAGGCCCGAAACATTTGTACACCTAGTGATCAAGTACGAGATTTTACTCACGTGGTTTTTTTCTTTTTTATGAAGCAGATACAAACAAACTCACTGAGCTGCCAGTCATAGAAAAACGCTACACACACAACTGAGAATAGCACGTAAGACCTAATAGTGATAATATATCACTTTTATTAATATATGTTTTTGCTATTTTACAGAAGAGCTACTTATCAGCCGTTACCACTGAACAGTAGGCTGTGTTACGCAGGCAGTGATCCCATGTTCTCATACTTGTCATACTTGTTGTTGTACGAGGTGTCACCATGTAGCCCAGGGTGACGTCGGAACTCATGACCCTCCTGTTACAACCTTTGAGTGCTAGAGTTAAAGGCGTGCGTCACTGCACCTGGACTATCACAACTTGCTTTTCTGAAAAATAAAAGGTTTCTGTAATTTTTAGAATTACAACATACAGGGAGGGGGAAAAAAAAAAACCTATGTGAAATTCCTCAGTGTCTTTAAATTCCCGGAAGGTTACTCTCTGAAATCCAGGGACAGTAAGTCAGCATGCACAGCTATTCTCTGCGTTTTCAAGATTATTTTGCACATTCTCCTAACAGTCTTCACCTTCGGATGAATGGAGTCCTCTTCTACAACATCCACACGGTGATAAGTTTTCCCAAGGACGTGTTTCTCAGTTGTGTCCCACGGTTGAGTGGGTCCGCTGTTTCCTGGGCGGGCTTGCTCCTGGCACCGCACTGGTAGTGACCGGAAATGCTCTGTGGTACACACGCATCCCACCTCTGTTACTTTAGACAAGGAACTGGTATCCCCCCTCACATCAGCGTTGGGAACTGTGGTGACTCTGTGTGAGACGTGAGCATCCTCTCCATTCTCCTCCCCCTCACATAAACCTTCAGCGTTGGGAACTGTGGTGACTCTGTGTGAAGACGTGAGCATCCTCTCCATTCGCCTTTCTGTTTGAACTTTGCTTAGCAGCCCTGGCTCGCCAGGACCAAGGCTAAAACCCCTTTTAATTGTTTTTGAGGCTAGTTTGTGTTTCGGTTCTTGTATCTGATGTCCATTTATTGTTGAAAACTGATCTTTTTTTTTTTTTTCCATTTCTCATCTAGGCATCTTTTATCCCCCTCATAACAAATTTCAGTGAAGGGTAGTCCCACTTAGAGTAGGCCGTTGTCAGAATCAAATATGACCTTTAGTACACTGTAAGGGAGACACTGTTTGAGGCTTCTGCTCTGTTAGGGTTTCATCCACTGTACAAATGTCAGCCAGGCCTCTGATTTCGGTGGCATTTCAACATTTTTTCTAGAGCCAAGGATGCTCTCTGAGACTCTTATTATAAATGCATGTGTTGCCAAGGGAACAGCCTGTGTAGTAACAATCCAATAGATACCACCTCGCCCCCAAAGATCAAGGTTACTCTAGAATTTCCCTATTTAAAAAGATCTTTAAAATGAAGCAATGTAATCTCAGAACAGTGTTGGAGGAAGCAAGGAGAACCCTCACAAATCGCCATGTTTACCGTTTAACCAGGCGAGGCATGCGTCACCGTGCGTGCACGTCACACTGTATCCATTGTGTTACGGGGGTCGGGGCAGAAATAGTAGAAGTGAGGCTTAGTCTTAAAGCTCTTCTAAAGATGAGGCTGGGTGAAGACAGCAGGCCCTGGCTCTGCCATTCTGTGTATGATGCTTCAGGAACACTCGTTAAATAGAAAGGGGTTGTTTGTTTGTTTGTTTGTTTGTTTGTTTGTTAGAAAATGTCTTCTGGAAATGTTCCCGCTGCTTTTAAAAGTCCATTTTCTCAAGCGAATCAGTGCTCAAGAAAAGAGGGTGGATGAATAGATTGGCAGAAAAGGGGAAAAGAGAAAGCGAGGGACGGGTGAGGCAGAATGACGGACACAATCACATTTATTGCCAAAAAGCATTCTTGCTATCGGGAGAGAAATCAGAAGCCGCACGATTTCACGTTTGTCTTCTGACTCCACACAAAAACACCAACTTGTCTTGTAGCTCCCTCCCATGCTGGAAACGGGAGACTTGCATGCTTCCGAACATCTAGAAACACTTCCACGGGCACATGGAAAATTCCCCAAGAGTGGGGGGCCAAGCCGTTGGTCCTGCTGCAGAAAAACACGCAACCCACCTCAGCTGAGAAACGCAATTTGAAAAGTCAAAATTGGTCTCAAAACTCAAGAATAATGTGGAACCCTTTCAAAAACTGTTCAAGTGTCAGGTTTGGAGTCAGACGCACGCACGTACAGCCACACAAGAGTGCAGGCTCGGCAGGAGAGTAAAGCACCTGCCGCGAATGGATGTGTGGAGACTGCTGGTGCTGTTTACGGTACTGATACTTGGTGACTGTTTTCTGAGTCTCTCCAGGGGTGTGGAGTAAGGAAATAATGGGGGAAAGCAGTCCTCGGTTTTCTTCTCCACTCTCCTTCAGTGTCTCTGGGAAATCCTGAAAGCTCTACATTCCGCTAGGTCTTGGTTTTCTTATCTGACCCAGACGTTCACCTGCAGTTCTGTAAGTTCAAAGTTCATATGGCTTGCTTTTCTGTTCCCTCTTCCTCAGAATTCTGGGACATTTCTGGTTCTTCTGTTCTCACTGCCTCTCTGTCATCCTGGTTAGCATGGTTTTGAGCACTTGCTTAAAGAACGTAACCAGAAAGTAGTGGATGGTTCCCATTTCAGTTATCACTCCCTCTTGCTCCTCAGCGCTCTTCTGAGGGCTGTTCTGAGAATTATCAACAGGACAGAACGGAATTTATTTAGACGATAGCTTCCTGTTATTACATAGAATATGTGTTGTTCTGGGCATTAGCTGGTATCCTGAGTGCAAATTAGTTTTCATATTAGCCCAAATAAAACATAGGTATGGAAACATTCCCGCTACACCAACAACAACAACAAATGTGTCCAGGGTCAGTCTTTATAGGCCGTACATTCCTATAACCTAAATGCAGTTGTACATAAGGGAATGCTTAGTGTTCACGATGTGATCAGTATTCCAACCATGGGTGATGGCTTAGCCTAGTCTGATTGGCTGTAAAGAGACACCATGACCAAGGCAATTCTGAAATCATTTAACTGGGGGGCTTGATTACAGCTTTAGTGGGTGAGTCCATGATCATTATGGCAGGGATCATGGAGGAAGAGAGGGAGAGGGGGAGGGGGAGAAAAAGAGGGAGAGGGAGGAAGAGGGAGAGGGAGGGAGGGAAAGAGAGAGAGGGAGGGAGAGAGAGAGAGAGAGAGAGAGAGAGAGAGACTGTGAAACTGTCTGTTACAGGACTTTCAAAACCTCAAAGCCAGTGACCAGTGACATACCCCTTCCAACAAGACTGTGCTTCCCAATCCTTCCCAAACAGTTCCACTAATTGGGACTTAAGCATTGAAGGACATTTTCATTCAAACCACCACATCAGGTATAGTGTGGGAGGGATTGCTAGATCTAGGATCTGAAATTCCCACCAAACAAAAACAATAGATTATAAAAACACAATCATTTCCCTGTGCCAAATATAAAGGTGGCCTTTATAAACACACAGTGTCCTCAGACTTTTACTTTATGGCCACCTTTCCTTAAATGGCCAATAATACAATAATTGGAGGCTATTCCCATGGTAGCCCAAGAACAGGCTTTTTTAAAAATTAAAATCTATTGTATGCTAAGTGAATATTCATTATAGGTAGATCATTATGCTAATTGATGATCTACAATTAATCAAAAATTAATCAAAAATTAATCATAATCAATCAAAAATTGATGAACATAAAAAGTCTTGTTTCCATTTAGAAAGGAGCTTATAATCTGGTATGGGAACTCACACTCAGAAGCAATTGTCCGTGACAAAATGGTGTTTGCAATTGGTTTTCCCATTGCGAGCACTCTGCCCCGTCAGGTCATTCCCTGCCTTGACCTGCTTCGAGTCATGTTTTCAAAGACAATTCCTTCCAAATCCTCTAGCTTTTCTCCAGACATTTGCCTTCACATTTTTATATACTAGTGGTATAAGGTTGTTTTGATTAATTGGTTTTGCTAGCATATATTGACTTCTCATTTTAGTGAAAGAATTTAACTTTCTAAACCCCACTCTTCTCCCAGTGGTGTGTTACTGTTATTAGTCAGGGCTTTACAGACCAGCCATGTAAATAATATTCATTTCTAAGCCCGGTAGTCTGATGATTCCTTGTATAACGATTGTTTCTGCTTAATGTATTATTGTTTCTCACTCGGTAAATACGTTTCACATCAACAGGACTGATTGGTTTCATTGTTCTCCATGAATATATATTTTTTTCTGTTTCTTGTTTTTAGATTTTGGCCTGGAAAACAAGAGAAAGACAGCAGACATTCAGGAATAAACCCAGTGTCCTCTCACTTTATATGAGTTGTGCTAAGAATTCAAAATTAGTGAGAAATTCATAAAATTCTGTTTTAAACTATCTAGGACACATTTACAGTCCAAAAGGGGACAAATAAATACAAAGTATATTGTGACATTTAACCAAGTAGATAAAAGTGATAAACTTGGAATCCTGTGTGAATGTCTCAACGTCGTAAAGGGAGTTTACAGCAAGCCCACAGCCAACATCAACTAAAACGGAGAGAAACCTAAAGCAATCCCGCTCACACCAGGACAAGACAAGGTTGCCTACTCTCTCCAAACCTGTTCAGTAGAGTACTTGAGGTTCTAGCTAGAGCAGTCAGACAACTGAGATACGACTTAGAGAGAAAGAAGCCAAAGTATCTTTATTGGTAGATGATATGATAGCATACCTAAGTGACTCTAAAAATTCCACTGGGAAACTCCTCCAGCTGATAAACACTTAAAAGTAGCTGGATACAAAATTAACTCACAAAACCCGGTAGCCTTTCTAAATACGAATGACAACATACTTAGAAAAAAATCAGGGAAGTGACACCTTTCACAATAGCCCCAAATTATATAAAATGCCTTGGGGGTAACTCTTGCCAAGCAATCAAAAGATTTGCCTGATTAAAAACTTTAAGAAATCAAAGAAAGAAACCAAAGAATATATCAGAAGATGGAAAGATCACTTGTGCTTATGGATCAGTAGGATTAATTTAATAAAAGTGGCCGTCCTACCAAAAGCAATCTACAGGTTCAATGAAATCCACATCAAAACCCCAATACAATTCTTCATAGGTCTTGGAATTTAACCTGACTGGGTCTGTGGACCCATTTACTTAACATTTGATTATCATTTACTTGACAGCTAATATCCACTTATAATGAATACACACTATATCCGTCTTTCTCATTTTATGTTACCTCAGGATGATTTTTTTCTCTTTGCATCCATTTGGCTGCAGATTTCATTAGTTTGTTAAAAATTTCATGATATCGCTTTTTAACTGCTTAGTAACACTCCGTAGTGTAAATATATCACAATTTTGTTAGCTATTCTTCAGTTTAGGGACATCTAGGTCGTTTCCAGTTTCTGTCTCCTATGAATAAAGCTACAACAAAAACAGTTGAGCAGGTGTCCTCGAAGTAGGACACAGGGCCCTTTGTGTGTATGCCCGAGAGTGCTATTGTTGGGTCTTGAGGTAGAACAATTCCCAATGTTCTAAGGAACCTCCATATTGATTTTTTAGTGGCTTTACTCCCCCCCCCCCACTGGCAATGGAGGAGTGTTCCTCTTCCCCCACATCCTCACTAATATAAGCTGTCACTTGATCTTAACCATTCTGACAGTGACTTTCACTTCCTGGTGGCTAAAAGTGTTGACTAGTTCTCAGAGATTCCTCTATTGAGAATCTCTCTTTATATCTATCTCCCATTTTAAATATTTCTTTTTTTTTTTCGGAGCTGGGGATCGAACCCAGGGCCTTGCGCTTGCTAAGCAAGCGCTCTACCACTGAGCTAAATCCCCAACCCATATCTCCCATTTTAAAATAGGATTCTTTTGCTTGTTGTCTAGTTTCTTGTGTTCTTTATATAGATAGGGTATTAGTCCTCTATTGGATTCGGGATTGGTAAAAAATCTCCCATTCCATAGGTTCTTTCTTTTTCTGACAGTGTCCTTTACCTTACAGAAGCTTTTCAATTTCACGGGGTCCCAGTTATTCATTGTTGATCTGAGGGCCTTTTGCTGTTCGTGTTGTGTTCAGAAAGCTGCCTCCTGTGTCATGTCAATGCATTCAAGACTGGTCCCCATTTTCCTTTCTATCGGGTTCAGTTTGTCTGGCCTTCTGGTGAGGTCTGGGGAAGGAAAATAGAACAGTTTCTATGGGTGGACTGGAGGTGGATGGGTGCAGGAGGAGGAGGTCTCAGGTTGCAGGGGGAGGGATGGAGGGAAAGAGTTCCTGGGAGACAGCTGGAAGTGAGGGTCATCTAGGAGACAGTGTGGAATCCTAGTACAGTGAAAGTTCCTGGAATCTATGTGACCCTCTTGAGCACTCCTAGTCATGGAGGATATGGAGTGTGTGTGAACTGGCCGTCTTTTGTAAGCAGGTAAGGCTTCCAATGGTGGACCTGGGTTACAGTTGATTGAGTGGTTGGCCAAGGAAGTCCCGTAGAGATCCCTAAACAACCCAGGCTAATGCTGGGATAGAAGGTTGATCTCTGAAAACTGACAACAGAGGCTCATTGCCAAGAAGAGCTTCCACTCACATCATTGAACAGAGTTCTAAGTGGTGCGAACTTGGCGCCCTCACCCCTACTTTCCAGTCTTTTTGGCATGAGAAGGTACTCTGAAGCCCACAGAGAGAGAAACCTAGATAGCAACCCAGACACAAAACCCTTGACTTACAATCTGTCCGCCTTTAAGATGTGCTGGGGGCAACAGAACATGTGGCAGTGGCCAACCACAGGGCCACTCTATGAGAGGGAACTCATATCTGATATTGCCTAGATGGTCAGAGACGTAGAACCAAGACGTAGAACCAAGCCCACTGTCAAAAAAAATCAATAAAATGATTCCTAATGATAGTCTGCTATAATCAGATAGGTGTGTTGTCCAGTAGTCATCAGAGAGACTAGTAGATGGTAACGGGTGCAGTGACCCACAGCCAGACATTATTCAGAAAGAGAGAAAGAATGTAAGTTGGCGGTGTCCATTGGGTCCCGCCCTTTGGAGCTTGGGAAAGATTGTAGGAGTCAAAGGGAATGGTGGACACCATGAGATCATGGTCCACTGAATCAACTGAGGAGGATGCACCTGGGCTCACAGAGACTGAAGCAGCAAGCATGGGGACTGAATGTGTCTGCGTCATGGCCTCTGTGTATATGTTATGGCTGTCAGCTTGGAGTTCTTGTAAGATTCCTAAAGTGAGAGTAAGTGTGTCTCTGACTCTTTTACCTGCTCTTGAAACCCCTTTTCTCCAACTGACTTGCCTTGTCCAGCCCTGATCTGAGGGCCATTGTCTTGTCTTGTGTCTCGTTTTTGTCCTGCCTGGCTGTCACCTCTTAGGGACCTGAAGAGAAAACAGAGGGGAGCAGGTGGATCTGAGGGAGAGGGGAAGTGGGGGGGAACTAGGAGGAGGGAAAGGAGGGAGGGATTGCAAACTGTAGCTGGGATGTATTGTATGAGAGAAAAGTCTATTTTCAATAAAAGAGAAAGGACAATTTGCAGCTTCGTATGGAAAGACAAAAATAAATGAAACCCAGAATCGCTAACACAATCTTGACACCAAAAAAAAAAAAAAATAATGAAAAATAAAGATCTGATGGAGAGAGCACCACCCTTGATATCAAATTATGCTACGACAACATGCTATCAGAATAAATCAGACATGTTGATCAATGGGATCAGATTGTAGACGCAGACATACCTAAGCCACCTAAATTTTTATAAAGAAGAGAGAAATATACGCTGGAGAAAAGAACGACATTTTCAGCAAATGGTACTAGCCAAATTGAGAATCTGCAAATAGAAGAATCCAAGTAGATTAATAATTGCCACCCTACACAAAGATTAACTCTAAATGTATTAAAGACATAAAACATAAAACATAAAACATAAAACCAGACACATTGACCCTGATACAAGTCGGATAGGAGAGAAGACTGATCTCACTGGCACAGAAGACTTTCTGAACGGAACACTGTTAGCACAGGCGCTAAGATTAACAATTAGTAAGTGGGATCATGGAACTGCAAAGCTTCTATGTGGCAAAGGACACTGTCAAAGGACAGAATGAAAAATGGGGTTGTTTTTGTCTTGTTTTACCAAGTCTATATCTGATAGAGGCTATCCAAAATATATATATATATATATATATATATATATATATATATATATATAAACTCAAGGAACTAGATGTCAAATAAATAAACTATTGAAAATTGGGTACTAATCTAAGAATTCTCAAAAGGGGAAAAAAAAACCCTTAAGTAGCTGAGAGATATTTTTTTTTATTATTAACTTGAGTATTTCTTATATACATTTCGAGTGTTATTCCCTTTCCCAGTTTCCGGGCAAACATCCCCCTCCCCCCTCCCCTTTCTTATCGGTGTTCCCTTCCCCACCCTCCCCCCATTGTCCCCCTCCCCCCAACAGTCTAGTTCACTGGGGGTTCAGTCTTAGCAGGACCCAGGGCTTCCCCTTCCACTGGTGAGCTGAGAGATATTTAAAGAAATGTTCGACATCCTTAGTCATCAAGGGAATGAAAATCAAAACTACTTTGAGATTTTCTCTTGCAGCTAAGGCCAATAAAACAAGTGACAGAGGAAAACATTTTGCATTGCTGGTACAAATGCAAATTGCTACAGCCCATATAGAAATCAGAGCGGAGTTCACTTAGAAAACTGGGCTCCATCTACATCGAGCTATATCACACTAGACATATAACCAAAGGAAGCTTCATCCTACTGAAGAGAAACTTGTTCGATCCTTCTTACTGCTGCTCTATCTATAATAGCCAGAAATTGGGGCTAAACTAATGCCCTTCAACAGATGAATGAATAAAGAAAATGGGGGTACATTTATACAGTGGAATATTACTCACGCACTTAAAAACAATAACAAAATTTACAGGTAATTGGAAGGAGCTACTGTATTTTCGTCAACGTGTTTTCGATAATAGATTATGTCTCAGGTAAAAATTTAGAGATTAGTTCTTACTTCCATGGTACTTACTTATGTGCCTATTCTTTCATTCGTTTATTGCAGAGGAGGTCATTTTGACCGCAAAACAAAATCATACACTTTTGTTTTCCTAACGTCACTTTCTCCTCTGATCTTTCTTGTGTGGAATATCGCCTGCCCCAATAGAGTTAGGATATCCAAGATTTTGCGGATTGTTCATGGGATGTTAGGAGAAATTATTTGAAATAAAATATTTAATAAACAGCTGGATCTTGGAGCAGGAATCCATTATACAAGGTTTTAAAATTCCCCACTAATGATTCATCTGAGCATTTAAAACAGACACATGATTATGCCTGCATGAAAGGCAGGGAGTACTGCTCCCTCCAAGTTTATTTGACCAAGCATCCCTTTCTCCCAAATGTGTCCTCTTGGGAAAGGAAGGTGTAGAAGTTGAGATTAGCATTGGCATTTAGGAAAGGTCTTTAAAATCTAAATGGAACTCTAGACTGAGTGTTGATATGTCCCTTTTGGAAACTCAAGTTTCCTCAGCTGCAAGACGAGAATAAGAATGCATACTTCAACTATAAGACAGGATTTAAAAAAAAAATCTATGAAAACGTCCTGTAGAATTGCAATGTATTCTAATTTTACAGGCATATTGCATTATGAAAATAATGGGTCTCCCTCTTAAAAACTGGTCTTGTTAGCAACATTTGACCTATTTCATTTACGTTTTAAAGTATTTACTTTCTTGTTTATTTTAATTTTCAGAAAGGCTCTCACTATGTGGCTTTGGCAGGCATGGAACTCACCATGTAGAACAGACTTACCTCTCCCTCTGGAGTGCTGGAATTAAAGCTGGCCGCCACCCCCACCCGGAGACCCACCCGGAGACGTGCTCTCTGTAGCCTGGTGCCTGCACTGACTAGGCTCCCTGATTCCACCCGAGTTGTTCTTTTTAAGGCGCTGAAGTCGTAAAGTATTAACATTAGGCGTCACAGCTCTGATGTTATCAACTACACAAGAAACATATCATTATTTTTAGAGCCAGTTCATATGTGAGCTCTTGCACTGGAGAGGATGAATGTGAAGGGTTTCATTGTGTGTGAAATACCACAGCGTCATGCTTCTCACTTGGATTAGGGATAAGAATGCTAAGAAATGAGGAGGTGAAAAATGGAAGGATTTTGAGTTTTTCCCTCCTTTATAGCCTTAGCTACACAGCTACCGGTGAGAATAAGAGCCTGAAACACACACACACACACACACACAAACACACACACACACACACACACACACACACACCACATAGGTAAGTCCAATTTTTGGTGCTATCCTAGAACCTGAGTAATGTATGACAAATAGAAATGAATTCTCTCCCAGTCCTGGAGGCCACACAGTCTATCAAGTGACTGCAGGTTAAGAGCACAGAGTTGTTATGAGCCATCTGGATCTCTCCTCTACACCGGGTGACATCATGACTGTCTCCCAGTATCTCGGAATATACCTGTCTAGACATAGGACCTTTCAGGAGATAACCTGTGTGCAATGTGGCTATACAGAAGAGCCCTCGCTGCATGACGAGTTTCTGTGGAAGAGATTCGATTATGGACCACACACAAATGAAGGACCAACCCCATGTGCACACAGCTAGACTGAACCCATTTTCAAGTTAGGCTAGAAACCCCAGAAGAAACCCTGAGCTTGGACTTTCAACTCCCAGAAGCACAAGGAAATGAATCTCTGTTATTTAAGCCGGCGACTCTGCTATTTGGTTATGGAAGCCCAAGGGAAACGAACACAGACATAAAATATTTAATCCTTTATTTTTTTATAGCTTATTTTCTGTGAAACTACGTAGGGGAACAGTGGCATTGTTAAGACTTCAAGACAAAGGAAAATGAATAGGAACAACTCTTCTGTCCACTTGTGTTTGGCCCCCTGTAGTTGAACGTATGCCAGTTCCGGCAAGCCACTGTTAGCCAGTGAAAGCTTCTGAGTTTGTGTGACTGACTTGCAAGTGGACTCTGTGGGATTCTACCTTTGAGTAGAACCTAATAGTTCAGGGGTTGGGGATTTGGCTCAGTGGTAGAGCACTTGCCTAGGAAGCACAAGGTCCTGGGTTCGATCCCCAGCCCCGAAAAAAAAAAAAAAAAAAAAAAAGGAAAAAAAAGAAAAAAAAAAAAAAAAAAGAACCTAATAGTTCAAAGTCAAGTTTGGTGCTGATGGCCTGCAGTCAAATACTGGTCGTGCCGTTTTATAAACCATATATAAACTAGTTATTCAACGGATGTCTCTTCTTAGGGCCGGTATGAGGAGTAAAGAAGTAAACAGATGGAAAGTTTACAAAACCGATTACCGGACTGTATGAAATACACGGTTGTTGGACTTGCAATTCACATATCAAACACCAGGTGGCGGTTTGGCTTCCCAGTCCTAGCAATCGGCTGTGAGCAAGCTAGTGTCTGAATGCTAACAGCTATCTAGATTTATATGGAAATAAAGTGAACTTAACATCTCTACACCAATTAGTTTTATACCAGACCATGGGAGCATATGTAAGAGAATAGCTTAAAATAGATTTGAACATGCTGCCCGTCACGAGTTTTCCAAATCACGACTCCGGGATTTGCTGACCAAATAGCCACAGGCAAATTACTTACTTTTCCTAAGACTCAACTTTCTGACCTGAAAACTATTACCAGCATTTAACTTTTAATTTTCTCTTTCTGTCTTTTTTCCTCCCTGGTGATAGGACCCAGGGCCCTGTACGTGTTAGTTAAGCATTCTCACGGCCGAGCTGTGTCACTATATAAGGTTTGACAACATATTTTTGCACTCCTATTTTATGCCAGGCATTGGCTCAGGATTTATTGAAAATAAGTATTGCATACATTTTGTCCTTTGGGGAAACTTGGGGGACCAAAAGACATAACGATAAAAGGGGGTTATTAGAGAAGTAGAATGGGTAAGGCACAAACAAGAGTAATGGAATATGGGACTATGCACAAAGCATACCATATGCATATATAGAAACACAAACTTATTTGTTACCTTGGAAATCAATGTGCATTAACAACAAAGAAAGACCAGAAACCCTTGCATATGTTCTAGGTCCTAGAGCCTAGTGAACAGCTGTGTCACTTGCAATCCAAGTCGGTACCAGGATGTCAAAGTGACATTTGCTAGTCCAGTTTTCACTGAAGTCCAGAAGTCCCAAAGCAAATGGTTTCTACAGCAAGGTTTATAGAAGTCTACCACTGCTGTACTCTGAAAGCGACTGTCACACAACTGGATGTTTTGGCTAACTCCTCAATGCAGGCATATGCAGGCATGTGCAGCTAGGTTGAAACTTCAGATTGTTGTTTGAAAAGGCAAGCTTTTACAAGAGGAAATTTTGCAGAGAAGTGTGTGTCCCCATTTCATGTCGGAGTACAAGTAATGTTCTTTTTCACATTAATTAGCACCTTCAGAAGCATCACTGACTTGAGCTTGTAGACCTGAAGCACATGAAGTCAGTGTGAGTGGACCAGTATAGGCCTGCAGTGCTCAAGAGACAGTAAGAGAGATGCACTAATAAGTGTATGTCTATTGCTGATCTGCCACAGAGCACCAGTTTCCTGTGGACTGGATGTGAACTCTAAAGGTGCTAGGAATCCCTTTTGTAGAAGGACGGTGATATTCTGCAGAGACAATGTACCAGGCATGCCTGGGATATCCAGCAGGAACCTTTGAGTCAAACATTGGCAATGTCCCAGAAAGCCTCAGCAGCAGTATCTTAAAGGGTGCCACCTTGTGGCTGGGAAGATGACTTGGTAATTAAACCACTTGCTTGGTAAACTTGTGGATCTGTGTTTTAATCTCTAGAACCTATGTACAGCTAGACATAGCTGTAATCCCAGTGCTTCTGTAAAGGAATGGGAGGAGGACACAGACGACGCCCTGGAAACTCACACACACACACACACACACACACACACACACACACACACACACACACTACATAAAAAAACAACACTGAAGATCATCAGCCATGTTCCTGTCCCTTACTTTTCTACCCAACTCTTTTTTCTAACTCCACATCTGGAGTGAGAGCATCGGGAGCTATCGACAGAGGACACAAGGAGAGGGAACAATGAATTCTCTCTCTCTCTCTCTCTCTCTCTCTCTCTCTCTCTCTCTCTCTCTCTCTCTCTCTTTCTCTGACATCTCTGCATGGTTCTTTACAGCCCAGAGAAGATCTATGCTGGGGTTTGTAAGGAGCATTGATTCTGAAGAGAAGTTGGAACACTACCATACTGCACTGGACATAATATTTATTAAAATGAGAATATCCTTATATCAAGGAAAGATTATCACATGGATGCTACTTTTAAAGATTAATTGGTTATTTAATAACTATATTATATATGAATATATATGTGTGTGTGATATATATATACACATATATCTCCATTCATCCTTCTACCCTCTCTTATCCTAAAAATTCTACTTTACTCTCAAGTTCTCATTCCATTTTTATGTGTGCATGTGTGTGTGTGTGTGTGTGTGTGTGTGTGTGTGTGTGTGTGTGTGTGTGTTTGTGGGCACGAGCGCGTGCGCTTTGTGACCCAATGGATTTAACCAGAGTCACTTGTATGGGTATAGGTGTAAGGTTATCCACTGGAGTGCCAAAAATTCTTCAGCAGCGATATCATTAAAGACTTTCCTCCGGTAATCCTGTACTGCCGTTAAGTACTGTGAACCAGAGCAGGAAGTGCTCTCGGTGCTCCCCCCTACCTATGACTAACTGGCTCAGTCTTATGAGGACCTACCCAGGTACCTGCTGCTATTATGAGTTCATGAATATCGTAGCCAGGCCTTAACATGGTTCAGAGTAATGACATGGAGACCTTTTATTAATTAGGAAGGCTTGACCTTAGCGTAGGCTTTTTCCCAACTAGCTCTTACACCGAAACTAACCAGATCGTTCTAATCTAGAGTCTGCCACATGGCTCATTGCCTCCCAAATACCAGCACTTGCTGCTTCTTCCATATCTGCCTGGGGAATCCCTCTCTTCATGTCTGACTGGTGAATCTCCCACCTCAGACTGTCTCCCAGAGTTCCTCACTCTGCCAGAAGTCCTGCTTATCATTTGCTGCTAGATGTTGGAGGGAGTGTTTACAAAATATGATGCAGCCATAAGACAGTGCAGAAAAAGGTCACTCCAAGAAGTCTTTGAGTATAATTATAAATATTTAAAGGGAATTTTGACATATCCATTTAGTATAACAAACAAATGTAATAAGATTCTTCCTTAGTACCTAAGACCTCCCAAGAAATGGGCTCCTATGGAGCATGTCTCAGATACAATCAGAAATCAATGAGTTACCTCCATAACAGGGTTGCCACTATTACTCTGATACATACTTCTTCTTAGGCTAGTTTGTAATTCCATGTGCAAGGACTAAGGCTGGGGTAGGCCATTGCATCCATGTAAGTATAATTACCAAAACTATTGCCAAAATGACAGTATCTTCAATAAATGATGCTGTAAAAATTGTAAGTCAATCTGTAAAACAATAAAACATTCCCTATCTCTTACCTTGTACAAAAATAAACTCCCAATGGATCAAGGATACCAACATAGGATACATATATTATAAACTGCTAGATGCAAATGTAGGAAGTTTGAGTCGTAGGCACAGGTAAGGACTTTAGTAGATCAGGAAATAATACCAGTAAACGACAAGCAAGATGTCATGAAAAGATGAAGGCCATCAAATAAAGAGGCAGCCTAGAGAATGGGAACATTTCTGTCAGCTATACATCCAATAAAGATTAGTTTCAAGAAAACAACCCACTTTAAAAACAGGATTTGGAACTGAACAGAGAGCTCTCAGGAGAAACACGTTCAACATCTTTAGTCATCGGAGAAATGCTAATTAAAGAATGCATTGCTAGTCAGAGTGGCTACAATCAGGAATGTGTACTCCAAATGAAGAGAGGTCACCCTCACAAATAAGGGGGAGAATGCAAAGTAGTCTAAACACTTTGGAAATCAGCCTACAGTTTTCTCAAAAAAAAAAAAAGTCAAACTCGAGATGGAATGACCACAGCACACAGCTATGCCACTGGTGGATGCAAACCCAGAGGATTCTATTTCCTCTGAGAGAGACACTTGCTCGCCTCTGTTCATTACTGTTCTATTCACAATAGCTAGGGAATAGAATCAGCCTCGGTGTCAATCGACAGATGACTACATAAGGAAAATAAAGCTCATATAGAGAGTTGGAATTTTACTCAGCTGTCAAGAAAATGACATCTGCAAGAGTGAATGGAACCGGAAGAGTTTATATTGGCTGAGGTCACCCAGGCGCCAAGAAAAATGCCGTGTCTTCTCTGTCGCATGTGGATCGCGGTTTTGAATTTTCAGATTCGTTTGTTTCGGTTGGAAAGTCCGTAGAGATTAGAAACAAGAAAGTAGTGTTGGAGGGGAGCAGAGGACTTAGTGGGGTGGAGACAGAAGGACACATGTGCTTTGAAGACAGAGAAGGGATTACTAGGGGGTCACAAGGCTTAAAAGTGGAGGATGCAGAGACCATAGAGGAGATGGGGGACATGAGGGGGTTGATGGAAATTAAGCATGTGCAAAGAAGCCACATGGAAATCCAATACTTGATTATAAAACATAAAAAAAAAGATACTTGGAGCAGGATGCTGTGCGTGGAATTGGTGATGCCAGAAGCCAGGGGTAAGTAAACAATAAGCCTCCTAGGATAACGCTCTAGGATTTATTGGCCAGAAAGAGCTCCAAAGACCCCCCCCCAAACAGTACAGGTTATAGCCATTGCCTTTGGGTAACCTGCCAAACTGGATAGTATGACCTTGTTGCAGAGTACAGCGAGACCACACTGGGATAGTTTCCTCCTTGCTGGCTGGGCTTCAGAGGATGTTATGACCAAGAGCACAAAATTTGCTATGGGCTTGCATTCAGATTCCATCCAGGGATTGAAAACACTCAAGTAAAATATAAGTACGTTTAACATATATAACGCACTTACCGGAGTCTGTAAGTGTTTTCTACTTTATCCATGCCCTTACCCGTGCTTGCAACTAGCTGGGCTCTGAATCACACAGCTCACACTCTGTGCAGTAAACTCTCGGGGATGTCAAAGCGCACCAGGCAGAAGTCATTCTGCTTTTAACCCTTCCTGCCATACACACCCGAGGCTAGACAGGCCCTGAAGGGATCAAAAGTGTGTGTGTGGTGGGGGATTTCTGAACCCAAACAGCTGAGTGATGTTTTCCGATCTTCAGCCCAGAATCCATAGACCATGGGGACTCTGTTGTAAGACCACAATCTTCAAATAAGCACTGAAGCCGGGTGCTTTCTTCAGACCCTGGCCATGCTGGACCTTCAGTGAGTGAGTGAAGAAGTCTAGTGCATGAAGCTGTATCTGGATGACAAAGGCTGGATAACACCTGGGATTGTGGTGAGGAGCTGTCCGGGCTTCAAAGAACCCACGGGGCAACCCCAACGGTGCCTTGAGGATCCATTCCACCACCCTCAACACTCCCACCACAGAACTTCCCACATTTAAGTAAACGTAACATTGTTCACTGATGCTCTCTCAACTTCCCGAGTAATGATAATAATATAGAGATAAAAAAATAAGCTACTACTAGTCAAAGAAGCTTGAGAAATGCTGTAACCTCTCACTACATCTATGAGATGTGGGCATGGGCATACTACTGTTTTGAAAGTCACAAAAGTTAAGTTTTGATAAATCTAGGGTATTTCTTGACATTTTACCAACTAACCACCATTTTGCTCAGCATACTGTCCACCTCCCTCTCGTCAGTGTTCTGGTAACATCATACCAGGAAAGGTAAAATTAGAATACTGCCTTCAGAAGGAAGAGGCATGGGGTCACTGCTGTTCACACTTGTCTGTCTGTACTGGGATCTATGTTTCTTTAGTAATGATGTTTGCAGTATTTCTTGTAGATATCCAGCCTTGTCTTGATTGAGTGGGTGTTCTGTTCTTTGAGCAGTTACTCACTCTAGAAGCTAGGCAAGTGTGGTCTCTGTGGGGTCCCTGTTACAGGTGACAGAAATGGCTGGAAATAGTCTAGAAGGAAAGCATAAGGGGGCAGTGGAGAAGAGTTAGGGAGACCAGTTACCCCGAGAGGTGGAGTCTCCAGGAAGTGGAGGGAGGTGGGGGGAGGAGCTTCTGCATGCAGCCTGCTTGCTGTGGGGCTAAGAATAATTCTGAAGACACTGGAATGGAGAACAAGAAGGATAGTAAAAATATCACCTACCTGCATCTTAGCCCAGTGAGGCCACTGAGGGTCCCTGGTAGATAGTGTTTCTGTGGATCAGTAGCTGACAGAAAGGAACAGAGATGGGCTAGCAAGGATGGCGGGCTGAGCGCTGCTGGGAAAGAGCTAAGGGGACTCCGCATCAGCCCCAAGATGTGTATGGCTTTGTTCTGATCACAGGAAAAATGTTGTGTTTAGAAATAAAATGGTTCTAAAATTTAAATTAGATTTCTTCAAACTTAGGACTTTTGTTCTTAAAAGACACAGCTAAGAAAAAGAAGTCATGACTGGAGGAGATCATATACCACATATGAAATACCTATGACGGAGGAGATCATACACCACATATGAAATACCTGTGACAGAGGAGATCATACACCACATATGAAATACCTATGACGGAGGAGATCATACACCACATATGAAATACCTATGACGGAGGAGATCATATACCACATATGAAATACCTATGACGGAGGAAATCATATACCACATATGAAATACCTATGACGGAGGAGATCATACACCACATATGAAATACCTGTGACAGAGGAGATCATACACCACATATGAAATACCTATGACGGAGGAGATCATACACCACATATGAAATTCCTATGATGGAGGAGATCATATACCACATATGAAATTCCTATGATGGAGGAAATCATATACCACATATGAAATATCTGTGACAGAGTAGATCATACACCACATATGAAATTCCTATAACAGAGGAGATCATACACCACATATGAAATACCTATGACAGAGGAGATCATACACCACATATGAAATACCCGCTGCCAGAATCTGTCATCTTCCCCCAAATTCTCAAGAGTGTCAATCAGAAAAAAAATAAACATCCAATTACAAAAGGAATCAAAGTATTTATTTCTTTTTATATCTTATCAAAGAGATGTGCTTAAAAACTGTGTGGCAGGGCTGCTCCTCAGGAAAAGTAAACTCCTGTAAAGAGGTTAGAGTGATGAAAACTTAAATTATTGAAACTGAGGATCATTCTAACACCAAGGTTAGAATGGTGACAAATAAAGCTAATGATACTGTTTCAAAAGTTAAAACAACAGCAAAACCATAGAGCTGTTTACACCCCTGAGGTGTAAAATGGACAAGAGTTTGACAGCTTCCTTGAAAGGTATGTAAGCTCTGTCTTTTTTAAAAAATAAGTGTGTATGTGTGTGTGTGTGTGTGTGTGTGTGTGTGTGTGTGTGTGTTATATGTACTGATGATTCTAAATCTCTTCATAGGCTAGAAGATGGCTTTGGATTTCTTGGATCTGAAGTTGGTCATGAGCCTGATATATGTGCTGGCAACCAATTTTGTGTCCTTACAACCAGCAGTAGTTTTTGAGTGTGTGTGTGTGTGTGTGTGTGTGTGTGTGTGTGTGTGTTTGCATGTGCACCTGTGTATGATTTGCTTTCTTTTTTTTTTTCCATGTGGAAAGTTTTAATGAGAGAAGAAGAATAGACGAGGAGAGGAGTAAAGGTTGGCCATGAGCACATGGAGGGAAGTGGGGAGGGAAATGGGGAGAGAAGGGACAAAGGGGAAGAGGGGAAGAGGGGAAGAAGAGGGGAAGAAGAGGGGAAGAGGGGAAGAGGGGAAGAGGGGAAGAAGAGGGGAAGAGGGGAAGAGGGGAAGAAGAGGGGAAGAGGGGAAGAAGAGGGGAAGAGGGGAAGAAGGAAAGAGCAAGAGAGCAAGAGCTCTTTCTTTTATCAGAAAAAATACTCAACATCTAAAAATCTGCTCATTGGCACTTAGATGGCATATCTCAAAGTAAAATTGTTAGCAAAGTGTTGAAGCATGGTGGGCAGTAAAATTTCATATGAACTAATAAGAGATCTTGATTCTCAATTATTGCTTATATATTTATTCAAAATCATTTAAATAAAAATAACCTCCAATATTTTCAAGAATGTATTTCTTTCTTTTGTTCCTATAGTCCTAAAAGCACACCACTGCCTGTACACAGAGTTCCTGGTTGAAAATTTTACATAAAATATTTTTGTTGCCAATTATTTTTTCTCCATCTTTATTAACTTGGGTATTTCTTATTTACATTTCAATTGTTATTCCCTTTCCTGGTTTCCAGGCCAACATTCCCCAACCCCCTTCCCCTTCTGTATGGGTGTTCCCCTCCCCATCCTCCCCCCCATTACCGCCTTCCCCCCAACAATCCCGTTCACAGGGGTTCAGTCTTGGCTTCCCCTTCCACTGGTGCCCTTACTAGGCTATTCATTGCTACCTATGCAGTTGGAGCCCCAGGGTCAGTCCATGTATAGTCTTTAGGTAGTGGCTTAGTCCCTGGAAGCTCTGGTTGCTTGGCATTGTTGTTCATATGGGGTCTCAAGCCCTTCAAGCTCTTTCAGTCCTTTCTCTGATTCCTTCAACAGGGGTCCCGTTCTCAGTTCAGTGGTTTGCTGCTGGCATTCGCCTATGTATTTTCTGTATTCTGGGTGTGTCTCTCAGGAGAGATCTACATCCGGTTCCTGTCAGCCTGCACTTCTTTGCTTCATCCATCTTATCTAGTTTGGTTGTTGCCAATTATTTTAGCATTGAAATTATCACTATTTGTGTAGCCCCAATTAGAGACTCTTAGAAATGGTTAGTCATTCAGTGATCTAATAACAAGAAACATAAAGTAATCTATCTTCTTGTCTGGTTTTGAATGCACTCATGTTATTACTACTGGTAAACTCTGGTTTATCCAAGGACAATTTAATACGTTTGTTTACAGTGATGTTAAAATCTTCAGAAGAAAACAGTTGGAGAGGAAAGAGGCCTGGAGCAGAGGATTCCAAGTATTTAGATGTGAAAGGTCATGGAAAACATACACCAAACATGCAATTTCTACCATCTCTTTAGCTTTGAGTTCATACTTAAATACTCAGCATTATATATATATATATATATATATATATATATATATATATATGAGAAATGTGATTAGTGATTCTTAAATTTTAAAGAAAAGAGATATAAAAGAAAAATAGCACACAGCTGACAACTGAATTTTGTGGAACACATTTGCAAGTGGTGTGCTACCACCCCACAGCCTGGCTTTGGCAGGAAGCAGTTCACATAGGTAGTTGTAGAAATACAGTTCTTTCCTGACTTATTCCATTGGCCATCCAGGTAAAACCGGTTGGTGTGAAACAAGAATGGTCATCAACACTCGGTATCACCATTCTCTTCACACTCATCAGTAAGTCTGTAACAAGGGCTTCTCTGTCTCATCTCTCTTTCTGCTTTTGTCTCTGTCTGTCGGTCTTTTCATGTGCACAGACATGCACATCATAGAAAGACGTAGCTGTGACTTCAGTACATAGCACCAAGAAAATAGAGAAACCCTAGATGCCAACCAACAATAAACCAATAAAAATCGTGGCTCATATGCACAGTAGAATTTATTCACCCAGAAGGAGAATTCATGACGCTTTGGGGAAATATGTGAAGGTCAAAATTATGTGAGTCCAAGTAATAAATCAGAAAGATAAACAAAAAGAAAAGATGTCTTCTCCCCTATGTGGAACTTACGGTTTTATATGTGTGAGTACATGTGCGGACAGAGTGCGAATATAGGTCAATAAACTGGAAATGGGTCAGCAAGGTGGGGGAAGAAATCTAATGGAGAGCAAGGAGCATGATGGATCACTTGTGGGAACTAAAACAGAAGGAGGTTACTGTGGGGTGGAAGAAAAGGGGCAGGAGGTGTGGAGGTTCAGAAGGAGAGGGGAAAGTAGATCGATGTAAGCAAAACATAAGTGAAAATGCTTGAATCGAAATACATTATTTTGTATTTTAATTTCTTAATAAAAAATGTCAAGAGCTCAGATTTTTTTCACAAATCAATTACAGACTCTTCCTCCCTCCCTTCCAACTTCCCTTCCCTACTTCCTCTCTCCTTCCTTCAACAGGAAAGAAGTACTGACGGGGAGCCAACAGGAAATGCTTAGTCACTCGCAAGAAGACCTAGGAGCTGCTGCGACATTTCTCAATGCTGGACAGGTTTGTGCTAAGTATGCCGGGTCAGGGGGAAGGACTAGGAGATTGGAGGGTGCAAAGAACCCAGGCACAAAGGCCACAGAGCTATGGTTTACTTCTTACCAGATGTGAGGATGAGGAAAGTCCAGGGTCTATAGGAAGGGAAAGGTCAGAGGAATACTGCAGAAAAGAAACATCTCTCTCACAACAGTCAAGGGTCCACCTGAACCACACTATTTGTGACTTCTGTGACCCTTTGATGATTTAGCACGGAGGAACAAAGCTTTCCACGTGCCTCTGAAAAGGTTTCAAAACAGCATCTCTGAGATGGTTGTCACTGAACAGTATGTGAACCAAAGAGGGGATTTATGACTTGTACAAGTGACTCAGTAGAATGCATCTAATTTTCCCAAGTAATAAAGCTTTGGTACAAAACCATGGCACCTTATAAGGAAGGTGTGGTCATCATACTGCCTGGTAATGGCTCTTGATGTGACGACTTGTTGTTTAAACTTGCTAACTTGTGGTGGCAGCCTTCTTCCTTAAAAGGCCCTGGATGAAAGATGCTATGAAAAAGGGTCATGCCAAGAGGCTCTCCCTGGAAAGAGGAGCTTTTTTGAACTGAGCATTTGTTCAAAGGACAAGAAAGGAGAGGTTAAGGAACTGACAGTCTTTACTTGGGAATATTTGGGGCTTGTTCTGTATTTCCCAGGAGAGGACCAACCTGAAGAGTTCTGAACTCTCTGGCTACTGAGGCTCACACAATGTCACCTAATGCTAAAGAAGCCAGTTCATAATATTACAGTGCTTTGCTTACTAGAAATATTTTTCCAGAGAAGCGATAAGATGGATTTTTTTTTCTCTACTTGAAATCTGTTTTATACAACTCTAGGTACGGGTAATTTTTCTAGTTGGGTAGTCATGAAATGAGGGAAAAGGAACAGTTGGTACTCTGGATATCAGTGTAGCCTTGCTCACATCTATCAACAACACTTCAAAGCAGTTTTCATAGAGAACTGAAGCTGAGCTCATTTTTGTAGTAAGCCCACTGTGCACACAGCTGAAAGCATTAGGTTAGTGAACCTTGGGATCCAGACAGTACGTCCCCAGAAGTCTTCCACTGAATGACAGGATAGAACCGTCATTTAAATGCAAATATGTCTTAGAATTAAAGATATCTAAGCCATGGTAATCACCTGAGCTCATACCCTTACAAATATGTACATAATTTAAATAGGAAAATTCCGATGATTGTTCTTTTGAGTCAATTACAGTTTGAATTAAGAATTTATTGAATGTGAATTGTGCACTGACAAACGCAGAACACTTTGTGGCTGGGAAGATGGAATTACATGCTATGTGGACCTTATGATAGCAAGTGGAAACTTCTGTGAAAATTTTATCTTGAAAATCTATTCTGGGTGTGGAGCTGAAGAGATGATTCAGTAATTAAGGGCACCGGTTACTTTCGTAAAGGTCAGGAGTTCAATGTCACAATCACCTGTGACACCAGCTTCAGGGAGTTTGACCTTTCCTGGCCTCTGCAGCCTTCTCTCTCTCTCTCTCTCTCTCTCTCTCTCTCTCTCTCTCTCTCTCTCACACACACACACACACACACACAGACACACACACACGTGACATAAATAAGTTAAAATGTATCCTTTCATCATTTTCTTACATCATTTTGGAGAGAACTTAATGCACCAGGCTGATAAAGCAAAGTAGAAACAAGGAAGTGCCTAAGTTTGGTTTGACGTAGTTTAAGGCTTATATATCAGAGGCTTTGTTCAGTTACCGTGAATGAAAATGCAGGCACAGTGTTAGTAAGTATCTATGACCTTCCTAAGGGTTATCCTGTTGAAATGGCTGCAGGTTGATTTATTATCTCCTTCAGTTATGTGGGTACGCAGCTGACAATTCATTGACTTTGAAAGTCTGTTCATACTGAAGGAAAGCACCCAGAGAAAGAAGAGAGAGTGACAGCAGTTATTTTCATTAAGGGTAATTTAATGGCCTGAGTTTTGCTAATCACCACCTCTGTGGCAGCCTCTCATGGGTCAGCCTGTTGTTTCCTCTACTGGGTTTGCAAAGGAAGGAGGTACATTTCACATCTAGTCTTGAGGTCTGAGTGTGGCAAGTGACTCCTTACACCATGCTCTGCCCCTTATGCCATAGACTTCTACCCCTTCAAACTCTCATCTGTCCTCTGTACTAAGGATGCTCGGGTGGACTCTGCCCGACTGTGATGTAGAAACTCCACACTTTCTCAGAGCACAAGCAGTCACTGAAGACTCAGGAGTAATTCAAGAAAATTAATTATAATGTAGGGAGAAATGAAATCTAAAACTGACAGCTTCTTCAAAACGAGTGTTTCCTGGTCCAGTAGAAGATGGTAAAAAGAAAGAGTGGAGTTAAGCCCTTGCCAGCTTCTTACAGGATGTACTCTCTGTGTCTTTTCTCTTTTCCCAGTATTGTCCCCTTGTCTCCAATACTCACTTAGCTCTTTTCTTTTTTTAGTGAAATTGTATTGCCTGCCCCTATGGGAGCTTGTCTTACCCTAGTTATCATTTGTCTCTTCTAAAGTGCAGACAGTAAAATGAAACAGTCTTCAGCCACATATATGTAGTTGAACTCTCTAAGATATTGTTGAACAAGATCAAGGTCTGTAGCCAATGGTGGCAGAGATGGGATGGGCTTTGGCATTTCAAATGTTGAGTATCCGAATGTTTCCAATAAAGTTACGTCTTCTTATCCTTCCTGGCAGAAACTAATGCTAATGGATAAGGTGTGTGTGTGTGTGTGTGTGTGTGTGTGTGTGTGTGTGTGTGTGTGTGTGTGTGTGTGAAAGAGAGAGAGAGAGAGAGAGAGAGAGAGAGAGAGAGAGATGCATTTATGTACATAGGCATGTTTGAACGTTCACAGGGATGGACATATATCTCATGGCAGACAAGGCTGAATTTCTATAAAATGCGTTCTGATGTAGGAAGATTAGATACACCTCCCATTGAAGAGCCCAGCTGTGTTAGCTCTCTTTAGATTACCGCAGCAGGTACTCTGGCTTTCGGTGGTAAGTGACCCCATACTTTGTCCTCTTGGTGAGTCTTGGGTTTTGCAGCTAACGAGTGCCTTTCTTAAGAGGTTTTACTTTTCCATGCATGTATTGCACATAGGCCGCATTTATCCACGCACACAGAAAGTCTAGAAAAATAGACGCAATTCTATTTGCATGATGGACAAAGGAAGAGTGTTAGGTAGTGTAAGTCATAGGGATGAGGTCGCATGACTGACTACACAGTCTAACTGCATGACTTCAGAGTCCATGCCGTTTCTTGAGATTTAGTCCCCTGTAGCTCATGAAGTAATCCAATACCATGACACCGGGTCATGTGCAAATAATTCACAGCCATGGGAAACACGAGCTTTGGTTTGGTCCTCACCAACTAGTTTGCTTTTCGGGCCAGGCGTGGGCACGTGTATACCTTCATAACTAAACAGAGCAGGGTTTGAGGGTGTGTTGGGAAGAATAAGAGGTTCTAATACTGTAACAGAAAATGATTACAAAGGAAAAACGATTCCCACTACGTATCTCAGGCAGAGCTCGAATTTTCAATCCTCCTGCTTGGGCCCTCTAAGTGCTGTTCGCACACACATACACTACCACAGCGAGGAGATTTCCCTTTCTAATGCATGCGTGTAGCGCCACAGTTACCAGGCAATACCGATTTTCTTGTGTTCTCCATAGTTTACTGTGCTTTATCGTCCAAAACATAAAAACAAAACTTTTCTCTGGGGCTTCTTTTTTGACTCCTGGGTTAAGTAGAACTTTCCAAGTCTTTTAATTCTCCCCAACTTTTCTCATCACTAATTTCTAACTTCATTTTGCTGTAGTTGGAGAAAATCATCTGCGTCATCCACTTCCTTTTGTATTTGCTGAAGCTTGTTCTGTGGAGCTGAGGAAAGATGTGTTGCCCCGCCTCCCAGGGTTGTTATAAACAGCATGCATTTTTTTCTGTTCGTAGGTGATGTTCCACAGATCTGCGATAGAGCCTGTGGGCTGGTGGTACCGTTGATTCTCGCTGTTGTGTCTCGCTGATATTGTTCTATCATTTGTTAAAAGTTTTGAAGCTGTCCGTCACTGTACAGCTTCTTATTCCTTCTCCAGTTCTTTACGCCTTATACTGCATGCTTTACGGTGTGGTCTTTTAGGCACGTACATTGGCCTTCTGCTTCTACTGACCTTTTTATTATATAACATCCCTACCTCCCTACCGCTTTCCTTTTTCTTTTCTGTGATGACACTACCCGAGATTAATTTATCTACTCTTACTTCCCCCCGACAGTTTGTGTAATGATGTATCTGTCTTTCTTCCATCCTTTACCCTTAAGCTACGTGCACGTTTCTTATAGACAGCATACTGTAGAATGTATGTTTTAAAAGAAAGCCCATTCTGCCAATTTCTTTTAAACTCAAATTACTCTACTTTTAAAAAAAAAACCCTAAGTATATGTTTATTTTGAAGTTCCAGTATACATTGTTGATGTGCAATACTGATGTACATACATATGGTGTCATCATTTCATTAGCTAAGGCACAATTTAGGAACTTTTCCATGTCCTTTAATTGCTTGAGTGTCTATGTGCATGCATATTAGAATAACACCAGAAATTATAATATTCTCTCCCCTTGTGAAGAATTATTTAGAAAATGAAAAAAAAAAAAGGAAGGGAAATCTTTGTGCTAATACCCATGCATTTTTCCTCACTTAATTTTCCCCCTTCTTTGTTTGGTACACCAGTGTCCCTTCTGTTGCTTTATTTCTGTTTAAATTTCCCTTCAAATATTGTCAAAGGGGTGGAGGGGTCCAACGGTAACAGCGTCGTTCAGGTTATATTACCTGTGAACATCTTGATTTTCCCCACCACTCCTGAACCCTGTTCTGGCTTGACATAGAATTCCGGGATGGCAGCTCTGATCTTTCAGGGTGTGAGAAATCTACCGCTGCTCTCCCAGGCTTCCCCAATGAGGGCTCCTGTCACAGAAGTGATTTTCTGCTACAATGAAACAAATGTTCCTTCCTGTTGCAAGGCTTCCTGCATCCGTGTTTTCTCAGATGTTGGGTTCTCACAGGCCCCTTCCAGTTTTTCTTAGGCTTTTCCTCCCGACTTCTGTCGGCTTCTATACTTAAGGACGGTGTCTGTCTGATCTGGGAAGTCTTCAGTCCTTAAGAGAAAAGCCATCTCTCAGTCCTGGCCCTCCCTCTGCTTTGCTAAAACTCTGATGACAGAGATGTTACATTTCTTGTCACAGCTCCACAGGTCTCCAAGATTCCACTTACTTTTTTTCTTTTTTTAAGTCTAGTGTTTCTCCGTTATTTAGGTTGCACCATTTCTACTGTTTCTAATTCCAATTTATCCTAATTTCTAATTATTTCCTCAGCCATCTCTACCACCCTATCAAGCTCACCAAAACCTTTTTGTTTCCCATGATACTTTTCAGTTCTAACATCTTTTCATTTCTCCTTGTATCTTCTAGTTCTTTGCTAGATTGTTTTTTCTTTTATCTTTCTCTTTGTCTTCTTCCTCTTCCCCATTCCCCTCCTCCTCTTCCCCCTCCTCCTCCTCCCCCCCTCCCCCTCCTCCTCCTCCTCCCCCTCCCCCTCCTCCTCTCCGTCCCCCTCCTCCTCCTCCCCCTCCTTTTTGATGGTAAGTATGGAATTTTCCTCTACTGCCCTGACTGACACCAAACTCCCGGGCATGAACGATCCCCTCCCCGGAGACTACTGGTGTACATCAGGTACACCCCAGTTTGTGTTTTTCATCCATTTCAAGTATATTTGTAGTTGTTTAAAAATCTCCTATGAAAATTACTTTTAAATCTATGGGGTGACTCCACCACACCTCTTACCTCCTACTGATTGGATGTCACTCAACTTGGCGTTTTCTGGTTTTGCAACAAGTACCTTATACCTGAAACCTTTACATATTATATTGTGACTGTGGGTTGTATCTAAGTTTCTGATCTTATCCAGCTCCCTGTACCTCACCATGGCAAGGGAAACAAGATGCAACTAGCAACAGACCTGCCCAGACTCTTCCTCCCTCCTTTCTTGGCAGTAATGGGTGGGAGTTTGTGACTGTCACTACTGACGCCACATGGGTCACTTTGTTACTGTTCCCTGACACTTTTATGCTACTACCACAAGGCTCACGGTACCAACTCAGGGAGAGGAGGATGGTAATTGTATAGATGCCCGGTGGTATGGATGTACAGATGGTATGGACTTATCCCATGTCTGCCCCTGGTGCTGTAATGAGTAGGGCACCTTCTGCTCCTCAGGTAACCATAGACACTGTCCAGACTGTGGATGTTTGGTTTCTCACAGCCAGCAAAGGGGAAGTTCTGTCTCTCTACTTAGTATCTGCTCCTATGGGTCAAGGAACCAGTTTTAAAACCAACTGATCAATCAGTTTTGTTGGAGTGGGCTGGTTATTTATGGGGTGTCTCTATATGGCTGGTTTGTTCTTCCCCTTGACCTATGGTTAGAGGGAACAGGACTTTGTTGGTATTTTCTTTTCTACCGGTGCCCACTAATATGTCTAGGTCATTATCTTTTCCAACATCGTTACTGTGGTATGTGATACATAAAATAATCCTGGGACTCAACAAGTGCAGGTTCGGGGTGGGCTTCCAGTATCCATGACTGGTGTTCCCTTATAGACCTACCAGTTGTCTTGTACTTGCCTAATATATAACGTCAAGAATTTCCTGTTATATTTTGTTGGAGGGCTGGGAAAATCCATCCACTCTGTCTTCCCTAACAAATCTCTTCACTTAATTTTAACCACAATGATAGTGTTTAGATAATGATATGAGACAAAACATCATTTTTGTCATTTATGTTTATTTATTATCATATTCAGAGATTTTTACATGTCCACTCTGATTGAGCTTCGCTCTTCTTTCTACATACCCATCTTCTCATGAAACTAAGTATCATTATTTCTTTAGCTAGGCTCCTATAAGTAAACTTTTTCTTTCATAATGACTTTGTGATGAATGACATCACACATGTTAGTTCATTGCAGTTATGTCAGTAAAATACTACCGAATATTGAACTCGACTCCAATATTTCAGAATACAGAGATCAGCAGTGCAAGGCATTCCTTTGGGGTCCACTAGATGTTCCTTCTTTATGACAGTACGTTGTATGTTCCAAGACTTACAGATAGAGATAGAGATGGCCCCCATTTCCCTCTCACAGTGTCAGCGAGTGTCCTGATGTTGTCTTCAGGTCTTTCCCTGAAGGAGACATTCTTGAATTTTCTTATAGTTCAGGGTCCCTCAGTTGGTGTGTTTCTCAGACAAGTTGGAGCCTGCCAGTCTTAGTGCCTGTCCAGGTTTTGTGCACTTTATTTAATGTCTGCATTTGATGATGTATCTGAAGAGTCAGAGAATGAGTTTAGAGGAGCAGGCTGCTTACTTTAAAATAAAAAAGGCAAGAAACTTTTCCCAGAGAAAAAACTACAGGCCAACAAAAAATACACTAACACCATTTTCTTGACTATTTGAAATGTCTTCAGAATTCATTTCTTTCTGTTTTATTTTTTTTAAAGATTTATTTATTGTATGTATGTGAGTGCGCTGATGCTATCTTCAAACACACCAGAAGAGGGCATCAGATCCCACTACAGATGCTTGTGAAGACACCATGTGGTTGCTGGGAATTGAACTCAGGGCCTCTAGAAGAACAGTCAGTGCTCTTAACTGCTGAGCCATCTCTCCAGCCCATCTTTCTTAACAAAACAGAACAAACAAAAAACCAAAACCAAAAAAAAAAAAAAAAAAAAAAAAAAAAAAAAAGAAAAGAAAAGAAAAAAAACCAAATAACAAAAACAAATCAAGCCGTACTTCCGGGCTCACTTTTTAGCAACTTTTAAAAACCTGACAACAGTTTGTACACATCTTAATTAGGAACCCCTAATAATGATAACGCATCGATTTTTACTTCTGTGATGGGAATATTATGACCCTTAGGCTCCACAGAGGGAAATTTCTCCTCAACTGAACATGGGACTAAATGTTGCAAGTCTGTGTATCGATTATGAAAAATTCTAAGCCTAATTTCCCCCATATAAACACATAATCACATAATTATAATTCCACAATTACTAATCTGCCCATTTAGTTGCTCTGAAATTCCTGCCGTTTGGGCAAGACTACGTCCTCTCTCTCTGCCTCCCGTGTGTAGCACAGCTCTGGTACACAGTGCGTCTCCCGTTAAGTCAGAATGGGAATGGATTTGAATGTTCTTAGCTCTCTCTGAAGATTGCTTCTCATGAAGGTAGATCCATTTCTACAGCTTCTCTGTAGCTTCCCAAGAAAAGAATTCTGACGGGGAATTATATCGGGTTTGCTCTATTTGGTTGGTCCCCCATTTTCCTGAGGATAAGTCCTCTGCAAACCAGACAGTGATCATTGAGAGGTCTCTAAAGAGACTTTTCTAGCTCGGTGTTAATTGTTATCATCCTGACATATGCGGCTGTTGGAATGGGACACTGAACTGTGTTTTCCAGATCTGTAGAACCAACACGGCTCCGTTTTGATTATGCCTTTGTCTTCTGTTTCAGTTGTTTGGAGTCGGGTAGTGAGAACTGACCTCAGAATTATCGACGAAGGAGCTAAAGCCAGCAGAAGTAAAGCTAATTGGCAAAATCCAAAGATTAGTTCTCTGAACGCTCCCCACACAGAGGGCACGCACGTGAACATAGCTCAGAGGCTTCTTCTGTAGCGGTCCATGGTGGTCGACCCGAGGTCCCACATCAAACTACTGTCAGAGCAGGAACTCTGAAGGGATTTCTCTTGTTGTTCACAAGCGTTTCTCTCATTTATTTTTTGTTTCCTTTCCTTTTCTGTTTTCTATCTTTATTGTTGTTGTTTCCAGACATGGGTTCTCTGTGTAACAGGCCTGGCTGTCCTGGAACTCATTCTGCAGCCCAGCCGGGCCGGGAACTCCCAGAGACCCACCTGCCTCTGCCTTCTGAATGCTGGGATTAAAGGTGTGTGCCACCAGAGCCTGCCTTTCTATCTTTCTTATAATAAAATTAAGAATTAGATTTTCCTATGCGCACCATGGGGTTCTGTATTTTTCAGTCACAGGTTTTAATGATCTGACCTACTGTTACACTCCCGCACACAGGAGGAGCCCTTTGATCTTAATCCAGAGGTTTGCTTATAAATGGATTCTTGGCATCTAGGATACGAGAGTGGTGGGAAGCCCCAAAGCCTTGCTTAGAGGATTTACTAACCCCGTTCCTGCAAATACCTTCTCCAAGACTGGTTATAAACTACTGGTGGCTTAGGAGCTGGCTTCAGAAAAAAGCAACACAGAGTTCTGAGTTGAAGAAAAACTCCAGGAGGCCTTACTGGGGTCATCTCTCCCCATCTGTTAGAAGTAAGCTTAAGTCTGAGTAAACAATACAATCTAAGTCTCAGGGACCATCCTGAGAAAGATACAGTCTATGCCAGTACCTTGTGGAGAGGTTTGTGGGTGAAGGAGCACACAGTGTCAGGAATCAGGACAACTCCTCTGGTGACACTAACAGCATCAAGGGATGAGTCTGGCTGAGGGGCAATAGTAAAGAATGCTATATGCAGAAGGTGACTGCCTGTGCCCATACTGCAGTGACAAGAAGGCAAACACAAGTGTGAACCATACACTAACAGGAGCTGAAGGGCAGCCTATAATCCCAGGTAAGCTTGCACCCACATTTCCCGCCTCATGCCTATTAGCTTTGGTCAACAATTCAGACATATTCCACTTAAACTCCTTTTGCCTCCCTCCTCAACATACTACACGACAGTCGCCACCTCTTACTTACAATATGGATAATGTGTAGAAGCCTTAGTTTATGTCCCCCTGTCCCCAACACACACACTTTGGGATTATCCTCGTGTGACAGGGGATAGAGACATTGCCTTTAGGATATTTCTTCTTATGGCCTTCAGTTGCCCAAAGCCTGTATCCCAGAAACCAAACAGAGTAGGTTGGCAGAGCGACTGGCAAGACAGAAGGAAGAGGAAGGCCATTACTGAGGGATGCTCCTATACCCGGAAAGGAGAAGAAGAGAGCGGCAGTGGTAAGTCCCCGGATGCTGCTCCTGAGGTTCTAAGGCTCTAAGGGTCCTACAGGGTCCTAAAATGAGTGACCAACAATGTGGGACGCTCAGCAGCATGGCTGCACACCTCAATGTTGCTTTGCCTTTGAGTAGTGAAGAGAGGGAAAGAGTCAGGCACACATCTTTACTCTCAGCAGTTGGGAAGCAGAGACAAAAGGATCTCCGTGAGTTTGAGGGCAGCCAGGACTAGACAAAGAGACTAGAAAAAGAAAAACAAACAAAAAAAAAACAAAAAAAAACAAAAAACAAAAAACAAAAAAAACAAAACTAAACAAAGAGATAAAGAATGGAAAGGAACCGAAAGCAGGGTGTCATGCATTTAAGACAGGGCCATCCCATCTACGGACAGGCACACTGTGATACATGGCTGTGGGTAGCAGTTCTGGAAAGGACCAGGGAAGTGCGTGATTGACAGAGGGGATGGTGTAAAGGAGGCCTGTGGGCATCAGAGCAGGAAGAGAGCAGACTCTGTGGTACACTTCCCTTTGTCCTTGTCACAGACGCTTCCTCTGCAGTTAGCTTCTGCTTCCGTGGGCGGGGGCTACTTCCAGGAGACTTGGTTTTGCCCCCATCTCAGGAGCCTCTGCCTTTATTTTCCAGGCAGGGACTGTGGGTACTGGGCATCTGATCCCCTGCACTGGGGGAGACCTCTACTTAGCATCTAAGACCCTTGCTGCACTCAGTTAAGGTGCTGGTAGACAGGGCCATGCCTGCACTGCCTTATGTCACCCTGCTGGAAACAAGGTGGTTTTACAAGGAGGCAGTGTGGTGTTTCTTGCATATCTGCCACCGTAGTTTCAGGTTTTCAACATCATCATCACCATCACCATCATTATCATCATCACCACCACCACCACTACCACCACCGTCGTCGTCGTCATCATCATCATCCATCAGTGAATAATTCTTCCCAGACAAGTGACATTTGAGAAGCCATTTTTTTTTCTTTTCCAGAGGTGGGAAGGATGCTTCAAGGCAAGATAGAACCTCAAAGGTGGTAGGCATTTGAGATGGAGCTCCTGAGCCCCAGGTTCAGAAAGGCCTTTTGGATTACAAGTTAAACTTAACATTTGAGACCGGTCCTTTTAAAGCATGTCTGTCTGTCTGTCTCCTCTCTCCCCTTCTTTCTTTCTGTCTGCCTGTCTGTCTGTCTTCTCTCTCACTCTCCCTTCTTCTTTCTTTTTTCCTTCTGGATTAACTTTTTCATAGTGGAATACCCAGAAAGCTTTGCAAAGTGTCTCAATCTTGCTTTCTTCTTTCATAAGCCCATAGCTACCATCCTGAGGGGTCCTACAAACTCTAAATATGACAGTCTCTAGACATAACCGTCATGAACCACATGTAAAGCTGTTGTCAGCTAAACTGACCTAGTGAATTGGTTTAAGATGTTCTTGGTGACACTGAAGAACTAACCTAACTTTTGATTGGGTGAAGAATCTCAGGGGTGGGAACGTGGGGCACCGCCTTGCGTGGGAGACAGCTGGAGACCAGGCTAGTTTTGAGCCTAATGAACCGAGAGACTAGTCAGAATTTTATTGCTTCTGGCCAAAGAACATTGCTAAAATTTCAGAACAAGGGCCAAGTTACAAGGTGTTCTCCTGAAAAAATTATGAGTTCAGACAGGACGAAATGAAATTAAGCCTCTCGAAATAAAATATAATGTTTTTGAAGTACTTTTATAAGACTGAACATCAGAATACACTGCTGTGACAAACATTCAAATCTGAAATAACTTTGAGCACTTTCTCTAAGATATCCATGGCAGGGTGAGGGGAAGGGAAGCCACAAAACAACAGAACAAATAAAGAAATATAAAAAGTCTGATCATTTAAGCATTCAGTACCTGAACAGTGCACTGGGGTCTATCTAGATTTGGTAAGTTACTTGCATACCATGTTGGGAAAAAGAACTATTTGAGAACATTCATGAATCTGGCCTCTTCCTTCCACTTTCTGACACTTACATCAGAGCACATGAAAGGCAATTGAGTAAGTGTGCTTCAGTTACAGAGAAACCAGAAGCCATGTCTTGGACCCAGAGTATATTTATTAACCTTGGTCTTGTTGGGGACATATATAGACTCTGGAACAAGAACGATTTGCTTTGTTCCTAGTAGTCTAAATGAAATTTATGACTTTATGTTCAGATAAAGCATCCTTTAAAAGACCACACAAAGCAGGAACCTGAAGTTACAATTTATAAATGCACAAACAGCTCAGCCGCATAATTGGTCTGTAACTTTAAGGAAGTAACTCATGTTTTCTGCCTTTAAAATGTGGATTAGAGCAGTTGAGAGCTGCAAACTTGGAAATGTGCGACAAAAGGGTTGTCACCTAGAGCCAAATACATATCAGCAAATATTTGTATGCTGCGTTTAGCCACTTCGGCAGGGTGAGAGAAAATCTTGTTGGATTGACACCTCACCCCTGTAATCCCACCACTCTGGAGACTAAGGCAAGAGGGTTTCCGGGAGCTTGAGTCCAGCCTAGGCTACAGTGTAAGACCTTGTCAAGACAGAAAGGGAAGGAAGGGAGGAAGGAAAAGAGAAGAGAAACAAATGACTCAGGTTGAATTTGCTCTTCACCCTGTCCCCATATTTAGTGGTTTATTAATATTATTGTTATTGTTGTTATTACTATGATGATGGTGATGGTGGTGGTGGTGGTGGTTGATGACGACGACGACGACGACGACGGTACAATTTGTAACTTCCTGGGCTTCTGCTCTCCACAACTTCTGATCAGCAGAAATTCAAAAATCACAGTCATCCCCAAACAGTTTAGCACACCGCTCTGCAGGAGCCGTCCACATTGCCAGGCTTGCGGGCTGCGGCTCCCGGGCGACGACCGCGGGCTTTGGTCCGGGAGCGGTGTGGCATCACGCCGCCGCCTCGCGTCCCCGCAACTGCCTCGGGTTCTGCGCTCTCCAGCCGCCAGCCCAGCAGCGCCTTTTCCAGCCGCCCGCCCAGCCCAGCGTGCGAGCCTGGCGCAGGAGGCGGGCTCTGCGCTTCCCGGCCTCGCCTCCGCAGCCGGCGGGAGGAGGCGGGAAGGCGGGCGGAGGCGGGGGAGGAGGCGGGACTACGGCGGGCCGTAGCTGGCGCCGAGCGCGGTGGGAGAGCAGCGGGTACCCGGCTGGCTCGACTGGCGGCCTCTGCCCACACCTCGGCGCCGCAGCCCCGCTCCTCGCCCGCCCTTGGCTCCTGGCTCTGCGGCCGCCGGCCATAGAGGAGCCGGCGGAACCCTGGACGACCGGTACGTTTGACGGGGAGCGCCACTCCTCCTGCAACCTTTTGTGCTGCAGAGGTGGCGGCGGGGATGGGTGGGGTACGCGCGTGAGTGTGGGTGCCCCAGTCAGCGAGCCACAGTGCCAGCCCCAGGCACGGCGCCGCCCCTTCCTCCTCGCCTCGTGTCCGGGCCGGGCGCGCGGTGTGTGCGCAGCGCCGGGAAGCCCCGGGCCGCGCCGGCCTCGGCGATGGCTGGCGGCGCAGCCTCGGTGACACCGGGGTCGCGAGTGCAGCTGGTCCCTCAGCCCCGGTGAGGATGGCTGGCGTGGTGATGGGGGGACTGGAACCTGGGGTGGGGCCCGAGCTGGGTGCGAGAGCCCGCAGCTTCCTGGCACAGGGGTGGGGCCGGGGACGCGGGAGTGTGCGGCGCGGGTGAGTGTGCGGGGGCGTGCGCCCCGTGTGCGCGCGGCGAGCGAGCGGGACAGGCGGGCGTGCGCTCGCCGCCGACGTGCGGTGCGGGGACTCTGCGACCCGGAGCGACGCTCCCGCGGTGCCGAGGTGCGGAAGTCTGGGTGCGTCCGCGCGCGCCACCTCGGCTGCTCGCCCTACCCGCAGCGCCAGGCGGCAGGCCCTGGGGAGGCCCATTGAGAAGTAGCGCTCGCCCGGCTCGCCGCGCCTCTGGTCCCAACGGTGTGCGAGTCAGGGCTGCGGGCTACAGATAGCGGCCAGAGACAGCCCCTGACGACCTTATCTCTGTCGCCTGTGCGCGCTGCACCTCGCGGGCGAGGCAGAAGCCGGTGCGGCGGCTGGTGACGGACGGACCGGTTGTGATCGAGGAGCGTCTGTAGACTGGGGTTCGCGGCCCGGCGCCTGCCAGAAACTAAGGCGGCAGATGTCTCCCGCACCGCCGCCCTCGCCCCACCTGTCGCGGGTGGACTTTGGGTCGGGTGGGAAGCCTAGGAAAGGGCGCCTGGCGGCGGCGGCCAGCGCTCAGACCTTGAGAAGCGGCCCATTGTGAAGCTGCCAAAGTCGCTCTAGTGGTGGAATCTGCAAATCTCGGCCAGGAAGGAACCCAGTTCACGGAGGGAAAGACGGCCGCGTGCTTTCCCCTTGGCAAGTGTCTGCCTCGCTAGAGACTCCCGGGCTCTCCGCCCACGCCGCATTGCTTCGAGTGGCTGAGGATTTCTGTAGGACCGGTGGATGCGGGGTGTGGGGTGTGGGGTGTGGGGTGTGGGGTGTGGGGTGTGTGTGTGTGTGTGTGTGTGTGTCGTTGAACTTTTTCATCCTTCCAAGAGGAGTAATTATGGACACAGCAACATTGTACCCGGTTAGCGGCACCTAGCCCAAAGAGCAGAAGCTGCACAAGATCTCTGAGGTTTCAAAACTTCGTTTTATGTTGTTTTTTTTTTTCCCCAGAATGCAGCTATATAATTTCAGATGCTTTACGGTGGTGCAACAAGGTAGACACGAAGGATTGGAAACAACTTTTCCACAAAGTTTATTTTCCCAATTAGTTCAGAGCGTAGTTATTAACCCAGAAGCTTTGACCTTACAGTGTATGCTTGGGTTATTTGAATGAATGGATGTTTCGCTGATATTGGGTGTTTTTATTACGATACCTTGGATTAAAAACAAAACGGACAGGATGAAATATAAGCGTTCACGAGCACCGAGACTACCCAGCTTTGGTAAGAATTGGTGCATAAAATGTGTTTGTGGCATCGTTTTTAAATTATAAGTGGAACTGTTAGCGCTAAGCCTCCCAGGTGTAAGGGATCACTACCATTACTAACGGCCAATTACGTGTTCCATAGTTTTGAAGAGGTCACATAACATTTTGTCTTTAAAAGTAGTTGGCGTGATGAGAACATTCGTTTATGAACACCATTTAAGTTTTTGTTTCCTCGTTGGTTATTTTCCCCATGAATACCCAGTTTTCAGTTTTCCTTCCGGAAGGTGAATCACCTCCAGAGATACCTGTCTCTTAGTGGTTATGTTGCCAGAAGAGGCAGGTTTCCTGTAAAGTCTGCCAGCAGACATGCGGTTTCAGCTGTTGTCAGACATGTTTGGAGTGAAGCTGAGTAGGATGGAGTACCGCGGGCTTGATTTTAATTAGCAGAGATGGAAACCAAATGACTGCCTGGCTTTTTAAGGGACCTGCTATTAAGAGAACCGATACTAGAAAGAGGAACACACGTATTTGTGTCTTTCTGAACCAATTATAGGTTGCCTTACCATGCTGGGAAGGTGGTGGTTTGTTGGTAAGGTCAAAGGAGGTTTTTAAAAAGTCACACTGCACTTTTAACTGCTCTTCCAAACCCTTAGGGGTTTGGTTTTTAAAAGCTGAAGAAAGGTAAGATGGTGGCAAGTGGTCTCCATGGTGAGAGCACACGGGTTCAGCATTTTGTTTTCTAGTCGGCTCTGTAATCTGTCTGGCAGCTGAACCGTTTTATTTCTGTTCAGTGTTTTTCTACTTGAATATTTTGGTCCCTTATTTCTTTATTTTAGAGTAGTCTTTGAGAGCAGAAAATATTTTGATTACAAAACATTTTTGACAGTTGAAATGGAATTTCCCCTGCCCTGTGGGTACACACACACACACACACACACACCTGTATACTGATAATTTTTTTTCTGTTTTTTAATTAGTGGATCTGAGGGATGCACGGAATACACACATTTAGGTACTTAAGAGTAAAGACTTTGTTTAGAAGTGAACATTTCTATGTAAAACAGACAACTGGTGGTGGGTAGTGTTCCACTTCGCTGGTTCATGTGGGAGGATTTCGTCTGGCATGGTGAGAGACCTTTAAACCTGCCGCCACTGCTTTTCCACGCTCAGGAAATAGTGTTGAATGGCTAGATACATCATTGAGCCAGTGGCTCCGTGGATATGCCTCTCAGGGTACAGTAGTAGAGAGATTTATTTTCCATTATGCAATGCACACCTCTTTGCTGTTTTGTATGTTGGGATAGGGTAACAGTATGTTTGTCATCCTAAGATACTCAGGGTTCAAGAGGTTCCGCAGATGACCATGCCAGGGAAGTAATGAATGAAACATTACTTTTGGAAGGGCTTTATTAACTAATGTAGCACTTACTAGTTCATGCTTTAAACTTTTCAACTTGTGGGGTCTCATTTCTCACAGTTGGATGTCTTCTTTTTCTTCTCTACCTGTGGCTTCCCTGTCCAGAAGCAGTTGGCTGCACATGGCCGTGTTTAAGTTTCCTGTCCACATTATTTACAGAGGAATGCCGTGGAGAGCTTTCTGTTTGTTTCAGCACTCTGTTTTGGAAACATTGTATCTTAAAGCTTTAGCTTCGCTGCTCTTAGTCTGTTTTCCTGTGCATTTTTTATTTTCTGTCCAAAGAACTTGACATCTGTCTTTCCCATTCACCATCTAAAAGCCTTCAAATGCCAGGATGCAACAATAGTCCGTTATCAGTGTGAGGGAGGTCTAGAGTTTTAAAATATTTTAAAATTAGATGGCTTTATTTGAAAGTTCTATTTTGGCGTGACTTTATTACAGCTTTTAAGTTTTATTTTGGGAATGGTAGTGAAAGCTTTACTCTAACTTTGCAGTAGATTGCAGTTCGGCCAGTCTTACAGGAGGTTTGGAGAGCTCCGGTGTGCTCCTTTTTGACTCTCTCTCTCTTTTCCACTTCCTGGTGTCTGTGGCTCAATGGTTACACATAAACATCAATGTCAGGAGTGAGAATGGGGTCCAGGAGGATGTTCCTTTACTTGGCTCACCTTGGCTCACTGTAGTGGGACCTGCTCTATTTTTGACTTGGCAGTGTAAACCAGGGATAATCAGTCACTTCACTTTGCTCATTATGAAATTACAGAGCATTTCTAGACTTCCTCATCAGCTCAGTGCTGTGTGGTAATTGCTGTAAGGCTCCTCTGCTTTTAAATTTAGACTGAGGATCTAACCAGGTCTGTGTCTTTCTATTGACGTAAAAAAGTTTGAAATATTTTTCTAGTGCATCTAAAAGATTGGAAAGAACATGCCACCAAATGGCTTGGCATAAATTATGTGAAAGCGAAATGAAACTTAAGACTTTCAGAATTGTCTGTATTCAGAATTGAGGGAGGCATTCACGTTTTTTTTTCTAATGTTTGTTTTTGGTTTTCAGTCTTAAGTTTCTAAGAGTGTGCATCAAATTTGTCTCACTTTATGACTGGTGAAGCTCTGGCATCCAATTGCAAAACAGCCAGTAGCCTGCAATATTGTGGGGGATGTTCCTGCTGTTATAATTAAGGTTTCTCCTGCTGTGATGGAGCACCATGGCAGAGCAGCTTGGGGAGGAAAGGGTTGATTTGGCTGACACTTCCATATCTTAGTCCATCATTGAAAGAAGTCCGGACAGGAGCTCACGCAGGGCTGGAACCTGGAGTCAGGAAACGATGCAGAGGTCATGGTACTGCTTATAGGCTTCCTCCTCATGGATGGTTCAGCCTGCTTTTGAAAATAGATTTCAGGACCGTCAGTCCTGGGATGGCACTGTCCACAATGAGCTGGGTCCTCCCCAATCAATCACTAAGAAAATGCCGTGTGGGCTTTTCTATAGTCCTATAAAAGTGTCATATGGTTTATACTTTAAAATATTTACCTATTTGTCTGGTGTGTGTGTGTGTGTGTGTGTGTGTGTGTCTCTGTGGTATGCATGTATGTGTCTGTGGTGTGCCTGTGTGTAGAGTGTGTGTGTGTGTATGTGTGTGTGTGTGTGTATGTGGTGTGCATGATGTGTGTGTCTGTGGTGTGCCTATGTGTGGTGTGAATGTATGTGTGTGTGTGTCTGTGGTGTGCCTGTGTGTATGGGTGTGTGTGTGTGTTTGTGTGTCTGTGGTGTGCCTGTGTGTATGCGCGTGTGTGTGTGTGTGTGTGTCTGTGGTATGCATGTGTGTCTGTGGTATGCATGTATGTGTCTGTGGTGTGCCTGTGTGTATGCGTGTGTGTGTGTGTGTGTGTATGTGGTGTGCATGATGTGTAGAGTGTGTGTGTGTGTGTGTGTATGTGGTGTGCATGATGTGTGTGTCTGTGGTGTGCCTATGTGTGGTGTGAATGTATGTGTGTGTGTGTGTGTGTGTGTGTCTGTGGTGTGCCTGTGTGTATGCGTGTGTGTGTGTGTGTGTGTGTGTGTGTGTTTTCTGGGGTTTGAGCACAAGTCTTCTCCGTCTCCATATTTGTGCTTTATAATGTTAGCATTTAAAAAGTTTGCAGTCACCTTGGAAGTAGTAATAAAACTGCCCCTCCAGTCATTTCATAAACAAGGCAATAAAACCTTTTATGTGAAATAACCTCGTGAAACACTTAGAGTAGGATTCCACCCACAGAAATGAATGGATATATGTTTTCTGGAGTGGAATTATCCTGTCTAAGGCTGCACTTACACACAAACTTGAGGATAGGCAAGTGGGTCCTGGAGCCTGGCTGGTTGCTGTGCAGACCCCCGCACTGCTCTCAAGTTGTAGTGTTTAACTGAATACTTAAAGTGAGGTTAATAAAATCCTCTTCACAGAGTAAGGATATCACATAAGTTATGTTTTCTGGCATGTCAAAGATACCGAAAAATGGTTTCTTTTTATTTCAGTTCCCTACTACAAATGTGAATTTCCTAACAATGATCTGTAAAGTTCTTGGTGGCGGAGGGTAATTATATGAAGAGAATACTTACATCACTAGGGAACAGATTTTGTTTCACTGTGCTTCAGTTTCTGTTAAGACCACAAGCCTCATTGGTGAGGGAGGCCCAAGTCTTAATTATGCAGATTGCTTGTTTGCTAAATTTAAACATACTTGGCTGTAAAAATATTAAGTAGAACATGTCTGTTCTCAGCATTAGAAGTGCCCGTGGCTGACAACACCAGGGTTCTTCCCATGATGAGCTGGTATATTAACTGCTTCTGGTTATCAAGCAAAATACCTTGAATTCAATAAATTATCTGTTACCTGAAACCCCTCTGTTCTGGAAGAGGAATAACAAACTAGCAACTCTTGGCCTTTTCTTTTGCTGTTTGTCTTTAGTCTGAGAACATGTTCAGAGCACACTGCTGTGTTTCCAGGCTCCACACCCCTATGTAGATAAAATGAACCCTCTCCACCCTTACGAGCCCAACCCCCCACCCCACCCCTTATGTTGAGTCCAAAATCGTGAACTCTGCAACCAATGAAACCTGTACAGGTTGAAGTGGACTTTGGGGGAGAGAGGGGTGTGTGTGTGTGTGTGTGTGTGTGTGTGTGTGTGTGTGTTTGTGTGTGTGTGTTGTCTTAACAAATTAATCCAATTAACTGGGGATGCAAGAGACAAAGATAGATTCTTTGAATTCCCGTGGTAAGAGGGGAATGACGTGGAGAAAATGCTACAGACATGAGTAGGTTGGCTCTTCTGGATTTTTAAGTGTTTCTGAGTTGGGGTGGTGCTTCAGTGGATGAAATGCCTCTGCTGCAGGAATGACTGTGACCTGAGCTTTTCCCCTGGTGTCCGCATGAAAGCTAGACACGGCAGTGCCCTTTTAAAAGCCCAGTGCTCTTTGACAGAGACAGGAGGATCCCAGTGACTCCTTGGCCAGTAGCCGGGCTAAATTTGATGATTGGTCAGTTTAATTAGAGTCCCTATCTCAAGAAATCGAGAACTAGGGCTTTGGCTCAGAGGCAGTGTCAGAGACTTGCTAGCAGGTTCAAGGTCCTGGCCTCACTCGTTCCGTACCAAAATAAATAAAGAAGGCAGTGCCTGATGTTGACCTCTGGTTTCCACATGCATGTATGCTTGAATGAACATGTAGACACACACACACACACACACACACACACACACACACACACACACACACTCTAAACACACAAATCTTTCAGGAGCTTTCTAGTCCTTTGCCACAAGCAGTCTACTGCCTTTTTACTGCTGCTAATTTGGAGTTCAGACGAGTAGACACCAAGATTAATTTCATAATAATAAGATCACACACATCTGTAAAGGGCCTGCCTGCAGCATGTAAAACCCATTCATCTACCTCAGCTCCCTGGATCCGCATAACTCGTGTTAGGGAGGGACGGTGGTGTGATTAGCCTCATTTTAGAGACTGCTGTTTACCGAGGTCAAGAGGGAAAGTTCTTAGCTTGGCTGTAGCCACGGCCTACTCTTTCTGTGCCTACCTCAGCATTTCCCTGCTGGCCCCGATACAGTCCTCTAAGCACATCAGTAGCAATAGAACGATAAAAACAACATTTAAGCCTTCAATGTTTTGTGTGTTTTTATCTAGCCTAGCTAAATACTCTTAGTTTCTAGGCAGAGTCTGGGGAACAAGGGCAGGAAGATGTTTTGAAGACTCGTTTAGCCAAACTAAATCTCAAAGCCGTCTTTTTAGTTGAATTAATTAGTTACTGTGTCCCGTACAACCCGTGCCCAGTGTTAGCACCTCCTGCGCCTTTCATTCTGTTTTGCAGTTAGAATTGTTATGATTGCTCTATAAACCATTGCACGTTAAATTACAGGCTTCTTTCTGTGTCTCATGTTTTAGTGTCTGGAGTAGAACAGAAAAGTTACTATGCCTGTGCTCCCCAGGGACCCTTTGGAACTTACACAGTGACGTCATCTGGGATTTAGCCTGGTAAGTCACATTTTGTTGTTTCTGTTAGTTAAGCATCGTATGGATATAACATCATAGCGCCTCTTAAAGGCGACACAGATGAACAGGCAGAAACGATGTCCATGTATTATTACAGCCCTGTGTGCCACGGTCACCAGAGTCTAATGGCTGTAATTGAGCTTTGATGGCAGCGTGCTAAAATTACTTGAAATGTTCAATGCCTTCATGTGTTTTTCTTTTTCTGAAGTTCCTGTAAGACCCGGGACTTCTTAGGGAATGGTAGGATAGAAGTAGTTGATCAAATTTGAGGGATGATACAATAACAATTATTATTTCCACAACTGCCGAAGTAATTCACAAAAGGTTCTGGTGACATTATTTCCATAAGTAACAGTGGCTGAAGTCCACATAGTTGTCAGCTGCTGCCTACATGGCCGTCCTTTGTTTCCTCATACCATGAATTGATACAAGTGTGCAATACCTTGTCATCTTTCCGTTGTCCCCTCCCTTCCCCCATGCCTCTGTGTATGCTCACATAGCTGTTTGTGTGGCTTCAAGTCTTCGGTGGGGAGAATCATTAAGAAGAGCTGTGTATTTTCAGGACTATGTTAGTGCCAGTGGCTGCTCTTTAAATCCTATGGTCTGGTCTCGTGCTTTGACTGACTTAGGGGTCCTTGTCTTTGGGGGAAGCTGATTTTGTAATTGGCAATCTCTGAATGGGTGGTCAACTGGAGGATGATTTCAAGGGATAATGCGGGAGTAGATGCATCATATCTAATTCATTTAAGGCCCACGAAGGATTTTGTTTTTCACTTTGTGTGTATTTGTGTGGGGGCATGGGCTTGTGCGTGCAAGTGCCTTCAGAGGCCAGAAGAGTGCATTGAGTCTCCTGGGGCTGGAGTTAGAGGTGGTTGTGAGGCAACATGGATGCTGGGAGCAAACTTGGGCCCCCTGCTAGAGCCTTACGTGGTTGGGTTTAACTGTGAGGTGTCTCTCCAGTGCATGCACTTAAAAACAAAAACCTGAAACACAACTAGAATCTCTAGATTTCAGGAAGAGAAGTAGTTCAGAGACTCACAGTACACTTGGACAGAATGCAGCTGGACACTGACCCACCCAACTAAAGGAAACTGGAAGAGAAGAGTGGGAGGCCACAGGGATATACACACATTCGAACGTCTCTGTATTTATCCATCTGTGTGTAAGTGTACATTCATAATACGTTTATCTGCATGCTCTATTTTTAATAAAGTAGGATTCTAGGAGAGGGTCAAAAGAGGAAGTGATTTACCCGCAGAGTGCATGAGATCACTGAAGAGTGCATGAGATCACTGAAGGCGATCCCATTCGTACAGGATAACCATTGAGTTTCCTTTTGCTTCTGAGACACTGTGGCCAAGAAATGAAGTTTTAGGGAATGGTGTAAAACTTGGCAACACATTACCAAATCCTCTCCCTTTTAATGTCAGGTTTATGGAAGGATAACGTGTTCGTGGTAACATTCATTTGAGTGTGGTTCAGAGTTTCCAAACGTCCCTTTGTACTGTTCCCTTCCCATCCCTGAACTTTTACCAGTCATGGATTAGTTTCTGCCCTGTTTTGCACTTTCCAGAATGCCATGCAAATGGAATCATTGTATATAGCTTTTCTGTCAGCCCACCTCACTTGTTGCCATGGGACTTCAGGCTGTTTGTTGCTGAATGGTGCTTGCTACATTGTATGTATGCCTGGAGTGATACTTGGACTCTTGCCAGGTTTGGATAATTATGAATGGTACTGTTGTGAATATTTATGTTCGTGTCTTAGTGTGAACATTTCTTCTCAGGTCGGTTGTAAGGCAGTTGGCTTATTTAATTAGCATTTATTTACCTTTGTAAGCAATGTTAAAGTGCTGCTCACCCTACCCCTGAGTCACTTGCATACCAAAGTGCATGCACGTGAACCTGAATCTCAGTCAGCATAGATTTGTTCCATTTTATATCCAACTTTAGCAAGTGTTGTCAGCAGATATTTTCAACCCTGAGTGGATCAGAGTGAGTAAATGTGAGGGCCTTCAGGACAGGGCCTGGAAGAGACACATTACGTCTACATGAGTGGCTTTAAGAGGCAGGTATTAGCAGAGCACAGTTCAGACAGACTGGCAACCTTTGAAACCTTCATGCGTGGTGAAATTGCCTGGCAGTTCTTGTTGTTCATTTGCTTTGAAGCATTTTATAGAAAAATGGATATGTTCCTAGCTTATGTGTTCGGGTATTTTGTGCACATCCATAGGTACCTATCCCTATGCATGCCTAGACATCCATAGGTACCTATCCCTATGCATGCCTAGACGCTAAGCTCCGGAAGCAGAGTTAAAGATGGTGTGATCAGCCACATGGGTGCTGAGATGAGAACCCCGACTGTTCTCAGCTTCAAGCTTCTCTTCTCTGTCCTTCCTACAGTAGACATCAGGCAAACTCCTGAGATTACCGTAGAGAATGGCTCCGTTCTACACTGTTCATTTCCGGTCCCTCTTGAAAAGGGTTTTGCTAGTATGATACCATTTTTGTTTTCTGTATTTAAGATGGTCACATCTACTTTCTTTTATTTTGTACTGCTACATGTTGCTAAACACAGTAAAGCATGTGAAGCAAGTGTTTTGATTACTGAGGTGATTTTGGTGGGTTATCCCCAATTTAGAAAAAAATTTTCCAGAAAAACAGACTTTTTTTTTAAAGGAAGATAATTGTGAGGATTGGGAAATGGTGTCAGTGAAGTGCCTGATGCACAAACATGAGGACCTGCGGCTAATCCCACATTTGGCATCCAGCTCTGGGAGGGCAGAGGAGGGTAAGAGCTGGGGCTCCTGACCTGTTCTTCCTAGCCAATCTTGGGAGTACCAGGATTATGGGAGTCTGTAAAAACCAACCAACCAATAAGACAAAAACAAGCAAACCCACAAGAGAGATGGCTCTTAGAAATAGCGCCATAGATTTTTCCTCTTGGCTTCCACATGCATGAGTATACATTTATATGCATATCCCACACATGAACACAGATTTCTACTCCCCCTCCCTATTACACACACACACACACACACACACACACACACACACACTTATAATTTTGTATAGCATTTATGAAAACCAGCAGCTATTTCCAAGTTGCTGTAAGAAGCTGGGGCATTTGTGCTGTATCTTCAAAATACTGCTTTTTTTGCCAAATGTATAGGAAATAAGGCTTCTTGGAGAGTGTTAGAACTGTGCACAGTGTATACAGATTGTGCATAAAGAATCTTCTGTGCGTCTGTTGTAGTTGTACTCTGGTTTAGTCTCAGCCAGGACTGTGTTAGGTAGGGTAAGACACATTAAAAATGTACACTTTCTGTTTGTCTAGATTATATAAACATTTTTTCCATTTGTTGAAGGAAATCGGATACTTTGTTTATAACCTGTGCATGATAACATCTGTGAGGCATGAAAATCTCAGCATTAAGGTGCAGAGTGGAAGCCGTGGCCGCTCGGTTTCTCTCTTCCTTCGGAGAAGGCAAACACATTATCCTTTGGACTCGCCTTCTCCCTCCTTCAGCAGTTCCTATTTATATGCAGCGAGAGTTGGAACAGGACACTCTCCTGGTGAATGTCTAGATTGTACTTTAGAGAAGCGTTCACAGTAACGTTGGGTTATATAAAATGCTGCATTCTCTTTGTGGAAAAGAAATGGGAACATTTTCTATAAAGCTTTGTGGCAGTTGCTAAAATAATTTACAAAGCATATGTTCTTTGACTCAGCATTTTAGTTTTGGAATTTCTTGCAAAGTTAGTTGTTCTCTGTCTTTCTCTGCCTCTGTCTGTCTCTGTCTGTCTGTCTGTCTGTCTGTCTCTGTGTGTGTGCACGCACCTGCAGGCGTGTACACATACAAATAAACACCTACTCTCATATTAATGAGAACATTGTAAGGAAGTGAAGAGAGATTTTTTTTTTTGGTTTTAAGAGAATATTGAGTATGAATTATTTGAATCGAATGTCTTTCAGTCTATGTGGATTAATTTTAGAGATTTCAAAACTAATAAAAACAAAAGGTAATCATTGAAACAGGCTGTTGAGGAATGCACAGGGGTAGGAAGTGTCTGGTTGGGGAAAGTGGGTATGGAAATGTCTGTGGGCTATGGGCTGTTTGAAGAGCTCTGTAACTCTCGGAGGCAGTGAGGAGGAGGAGGACAGTGCCTCATGGCTGTAGCATGGGCAGGGGAGTCTTTCCCTTCTGAGTACCCATCAACAGAGTTGGCTGTGTGTGTACCCAGGTTATCCTTTGGAAATACTGGCTTCTCTAAGAGTTTTATGTTGTACCCAAACTTCGCTAGATCCTTAATTAATTAATTAATTAATTAATTTTGGTGAAAGATATTTCTTATAATCTAAGCCAGAGTTTAGGACAGGGATGAGGAAGGTGTGTTAGGAGTGGACGGTGAAGCAGGTCAGTGTCTTAATTAGTTGAAAGAGTCCAGCCATCAAATACCACGTCCTTTGACATCCTGGTAAAGCTTTAGGAAGTTGATACATTCCGAGGGTGTGGTGTGCTAATGACATATGGATATACATAGTAGGAAAAGGTATCCTGGATAGTTATACGTTATTGTTTGGGCCTCCTGCCTTTAGTATCAGCCAACGTTTACGATTTCACACTAGTCAACTGTGAAAATGTGTGACCTGTGTTAGCTGACCTAGAGTCTTCTGGTTGAATGCTTCTACGTGTATTCCAAGACACAGTCACACCTGTGAACATTACCAGGTCTTTGCTGTTTTCATTGGCTTGAGAAGATCTTTACTTGCCATACAGAACTTTGTGTTTACTTGTTTAAAAACAGTTTTAAAAGCATTATGTTGACTTTTCTACAAGTTGACCTTTCTAGTTTTATCTTTGTGTATATGTGCATATGTGCATGCAAGTATATGCATGTGTGTGTGTGTACATGGGTGTGTGTGTGCATGTGTGAGTATAGGTGTATGTGTGTGTGTAGATATATGTGTATGCATGTGTGTGTGTACATGGGTATATGTATGTGTTTGTGTGAGTGTAGGTATATGTGTACATGTATTGTGTAGATGTGTGTGTGAGTGTGCCTGGGTGTGTGTATATGTGTATGTGTGTAGATATGTACGTATGCCTGTGTGTACATGGGTGTATGTTTGTGTATGTGTGAGTGTAGGTGTATGTGTACATGTATTGTGTAAATGTGTGTGTGCATGCATTGTGTGTGTACATGGGTGTGTGTGTGCATGCATGAGTGTAGGTGTATGTGTACATGTATGTGTGTGCACGTGTGTGCATGTGTACATATGTGTGTGGGGGACAGAAGACAGCATCTTCAGGTATTGGTCCACAGGTACTGTCCACCTTCCTGATTTGATTCAGAGTCTCTCATTGGCATGAAACTCACCAAGTAATTGAGGCTGGGTGCCCGGGGAGTCCTAGGAATAAGTCTCCTTTTGCATAACAAGCCCTAGTCCTGTGTTTTTAGCATGGATTCTAGGAATTCAGCCCAGCTCCCCCTGCTCACAAGGCAAGCACTTCTCTGGTCTGGCAATCTCCCCATACTATAGTTTTGTTTTCTGTGTATACACACACACACACACACACACACATTTTTTTTACCCCTTCTGTTGTATAAGTTAACCCTCTTTTCTTCCAATTTTTGTTTCTAGTCTTCTGTTCTCATTATATATATAAAAGGTGTTTGTAGAAAGAAGGGTGTCTTTAATGGTGTAGAGTGTAGACTGCGGGATCTGATTTCTCATGTGTGTGCTCGAGTGCTGTATGTGGGTGTTCAGCCTCACCCATGGTGCACCTGTGGAGGCCAGAGGTCAACACTGTGTGTCTTCCTTTATCACCCTCCACCTTATTTTGGAGACATGGGCACTTCCTGGACTGGATCTTTCCTTTTTGGCTAGACTGCCTAGCCAGTTGGACTCAGAGATCCCCTGTTTTGCATACCCTCACCCCTAGGATTACCTAAATGTAGTGGGTGCTGTGGATTTGAACCCAGGTCTTGAGTCTTGCACTTTGCCTATGGTGCTGCTCCCCCCACCTCCCCCGCCGTGGCTGATTTCTTGACTTACTGCTTGTTGTGTCTGCAGAAGTGGTGTTCTTTGTATACGTGTGCAATGATACTCATGACTATGTGGGATCCTGTCTCAGCCTTAAGCTGTTTGAACATGGGGCCACTTTGGAGTACGAGGCCAAACGCTGAGTCATGAGTAGGTTTGCTCTTTCACAGTGTGTCCACGGCAGAGTGGTTTTAAAAGCTTGAAGCCTGTGCCCTGATACATTAGCCATCACCAGTTACAGTCACGGTGCTGACTTTTCTGTGAAAGGCTTTTTAAATAAGAAACTTGGAGGCTGGGGTGTAGGTCAGTGTCTTTCGTATTCATGAGGCCCTGGGTTCAGTCAGCATCCACAAACAACATGAAAAACACTTCCTGTGGAAGAGCTCGTGTCTAAGGTGTGCCTCCAGGTGTACCCTGTGTCCTCAGTTTACACTGTGAGTGTAGGGGACGGGCTGACTTAGACACTTGTCATTCTTTGCTGTCTATTTTTTAAAAGTGGAATTCTGGAACTAGAAAAGCACCAAGCCTTTTCTTCAGCTGGGACAGTTGTCTTTGCCAAAGGATCCGAGAAGCCCAACTCCATTATTTCAGTAGTTTGCCTAGCATTTAAACTCATTCAGGAAGTTCCCAGGAACTCAGCAACGTATAATGTTTCCCTTCTAACCACCCAGCAGAATGGGAGCTACACGGACCACTTGGTTTGTCCTTCTGTCTGAGAGAAACAAAATGCTTACCCTTTGGTGTCTTCTCCTTGAAGCCTGGCTCTAGGCTGCTTCTGTAGCTTTGCACAGTAGGCTCTCATTAGAAGAGTGCTGTACATGGAAAGGCTCTAGAGATCTCCACGTTAGGGAGCGCAAGTTACCTAACTGTCACCTTCATTCTCTTTATTTGTGGAGGGGCCAGGAAGGAGAAGGGGGCCTCAGAAGCAGGCAAAGAGGTAAATGCAGACTAGGTGGGGTGTGCGGTAAAGAACCTTACATTCACTCGTGAGAGTGTCAGTGGGGCCACGCCTCATACAGTCAGTACCGATAAAAGAGTTGTAAGCAGTTTGTGAGAGCCCTGTTTCTTAAGGTGTTCCTTTTCATTTGTCAGCCTGTATACCACAGAGATGGAGGAAGCCAGCCAAGGAGCTGTTCTGAGAGAACACTCATTGTTTGTTGCTTGGGAGAAAAGTACTGATACACGAAGGCTAACAAGTGCAGACTTTGTGTTTAAGCGCACGCATAAAGTGTGTGCCTTATGACAGCGGCCTGCCTGGCAGTTGTCCTTACTCTAGGCAAAGTAGATGAGTCTCAGTACAGTGTGTGTGGATTGTCACCTAGTCCAGAGTACATAGGGTCTGAACTAGGGATGCTAAGAAGCCTATGTAACAAGTGGAAAAACAAACAAACAAAAAAACGAAAACAGGTTGGTGGAAACCCATGGATTGTCATAAAGTGTCACATTGGAAAGAAATTGAAGTCAGTACTTACTCAGTGAGGACTGATGGCTGCAGTGTCATTATCTAGGGGTGTGTGTGTGTGTGTATGTGTGTGTGTGTGTGTGTGTGTGTGTGTGTGTGTGCGCGTGCGCGCGCACGCGCGCACTTGTGTTTTCTTTCTTTTCCTGCTTGGCCCTGGTTGCTTGGACCTCACCATGCCTCTGTTCCTGGCCTTTCAGGATGAAGGGTCAGATTGAATTGCCACAGCTACCTGTCAGGTTGTGAAGGTCGAAGGCCTTAGATTTGTCCTCTCCAAGGTTACATAGTTAATGATCAAGGCCAGGTTACTTTGTTGCTTGGTGCTTGTCTTGGGACCCAAGTTCATTTAGCATAACGAGTAGGTGTGACTTGATATGGTTCTGTGAGGTTGGTTCCTAGGCTGAGGTGTCAAACAGGTCTAGACATACTGGCAGTGACTGTTTAGATCCCGTCAGCGGACAAGCAAGTTTGGTCTTAGGATGGTAACAAAATAGAACAGAACCAGTTACTCCAAATCCGGAAAGCCAGGAGAATAGTCTGAAGCTTACAGGAACCAGGGAGCCCTGTGCACGTGGTGCTGACCGTTACTGTCATATGTGGTAAGGGCAGGTGGCTGTTACTATTCTATGAGGTAAGGGCAGGTGGCCTCCTGTGCCTCTCAGTCACCCAGTGAAGGGAGAGGGAACAACCCTCACAGACTTGCTGTGATCCAGACTTCATCTGGATTTAGTTTTCTGCTTGCTCGACACTGAAGTGAGTACGGAAACCTTAGGAAGGCAGCTCCTTGTTTTTATAAAAGCTCTCTTGGGAGTCGTGTGACGTAGCAAACTCTTCTCAAGAAATTTCCCGTATTAAACTCAAGTTACTTGACATTTTGATTGGTTTTCTCAGAGGCTCCCTTAAAAACCAGTGGAAATTCGACTAAAATTAAACTTTCTCAGAAGACATCATCTCTGTTTTCTCTATTATTTTGTTTCCCCAAAATTTGTATTATCTGCTGGTTTCTAGGAACCCAGCCATTACTCATGACACCGCGTGTCATTAGGTTTTCAAAACTACATAAAGTGGTAATTGCAGTGAAGAATCCCATTATTCCTTGTGAATCATTCTTTTTATGAAACTGTTCAGGACTGTCTTAGGCATTGTAAAATAAAATAACTGTGCACTTCTCATGTTTTGTGGTTAAATAGTCATATAAAACGGCATTCGGTATTTTGCATTTATTTTTAAAAATTCATCTGTTTTTATTTTATGCCTACGGGTGTTTAGCCTACATGTGCGTCTGTGTGTGCAGTGCCTTCACAGGCCTGAAGAGGGCAGCAGATCATCCGGACGGGCTCAGTTGGTTGTCAGCTGCCTGTGTGGGTGCTGGGAACCAAACTTGGGTCTGCCACAAGCACTGACCTTAACCTCTATGCCATCCCACCAGGTTCATTTCCATACATTTACTGTGAGCTTCAGGCTTAGCTTTTAAACTACCGAATGGTTTTGTTGAATTCATTGGAGAGCTCCAAGGATGGATTTTTTTTTTTTTTGCAAGGTTTCCCTCTCTCCTCTAAATGCTTAGTCACAGCGCCAGAATAGTTAAAAGCAGTAAGTTGGACAGTGTGATCCCCTCAAGCACTGTACCACAGGTCCGAAGGGCAGTGCACTTAGATATCTCAGTTAAACGAGAGGAAATGCAGTTTCCAAGTTGAATTGTTTGGAAACCTTGCCGTGAAAACCCGGGTGCTTACGCGTGTTTGTCTACTATTGGGATCTGTACTGAATTTCTAAGCGTCCCGAGGAGTAAATTCTTGTGTGCTTGAACTGAGAAGTCTATGACTTGGAGAAGTACCCCCACTCTCCTTTCTTTTTTTTTTTTTTTTTTTGGTTCATTTTTTCGGAGCTGGGGACCGAACCCAGGGCCTTGCGCTTCCTAGGTAAGCGCTCTACCACTGAGCTAAATCCCCAGCCCCCCCACTCTCCTTTCTCATCTGTCCGATCCTCTCCGCAAAGCTGCGGCTGCTCGTTGAGCTGCCTGGGAGGTCCCGTGTGCAGAGCGGGAGTGCACATTTCTCGCCTGCTCTGATCTGGGGACAGAGGCAGGGATCCGTGTGCTGTACAGTGTGTCTCCCACTGCTCACGCTCTGTGTGTCCCGGCAGGATCGGGCTTGGCCCGGAGCCGTGTCTTCCTGCCGTCTAACCGGAGTCTGTTTGCTTTTAGGGGTGCGCAGCCTGGTGCCTAACATGGAAATGGATGTAAATGGGGAGCCCAGAAGCACCCTGACCACCCTGCCCCTGCCCGCGGCTGAGGGGAGCTCTCCAGGAAAGGCGGAGGCAGAGAAACCGCGCTGCTCCAGCACGCCGTGCTCCCCCATGCGTCGGACTGTGTCTGGTTATCAGATCCTCCACATGGACTCTAACTACTTGGTTGGCTTCACCACCGGGGAGGAGCTCCTGAAGTTAGCCCAGAAGTGCACGGGAGGGGAAGACAGCAAGGGGGAAGCCATGCCTCCCTTGCGCTCTAGACAGCTGGATGCGGGACTGGCGCGTTCCTCCCGTCTGTATAAAACTAGAAGTAGATACTATCAGCCATATGAGATCCCAGCTGTCAATGGCAGAAGGCGAAGGCGGATGCCCAGCTCAGGAGACAAGTGCACCAAATCCCTACCTTACGAACCCTACAAGGCCCTCCATGGGCCCCTGCCTCTATGTCTTCTTAAAGGTAAGAGGGCTCACTCCAAATCCCTGGACTACCTCAATCTAGATAAAATGAGCATCAAGGAGCCAGCTGACACGGAAGTGCTACAGTACCAGCTTCAGCACCTGACCCTGCGAGGGGACCGAGTGTTCGCTAGAAACAATACATGAATGGCTTGCACAAGAGGTTTCAACCACTTTAGGTCGGCCCGTACTCGGCTGGAGGAAAATCTGCTGTCGTACTCTGTACATGACCTTCACATTAGAGATGGTTATATCAGCTAAGTGTTCCCGGGACAGAAAAATTGTCTGGATCAAGTTTTGGATACAGGAATGAAATCACAGGCACTTGGGGCGGGGCGGGGGGGAATATCATTCTAGAGCACGAAACTGCAAAGAAAACCGAATGTTTGACCGTGAGTTTGCATAGCTTTTTAGCTAGGAAAAGGCTTTGGTGCAGGAATTTCACCTTTCCGGATTCTGACACCCTAATTGGGAAATGTTACCTGCTTGGTTGTTGCTAACTTGGTATGACTCATTAGGAGTTTATATTCAAGCACCCAGTGCTTCTTGGATCTCTGTATTTCAGTATAAAAGTGTATGTAATGATTCGTCTTACGAAATTTAGAGCTTGAACACGGCTGAACTGGACCACTTTTTATTTTTAAATATTGAGTTTAAATATTTTATAACTGGTTTTGCACTGAAAACAATTAACATTTCAGATAATTAAGAGAGTAATCTTTCTTCACTTGCCTCAGTGATAATATTGAGCGACGGATTTTTTTTTTTTTTAATTTCCGCATGGAAAGTTACTGATCTTTATGGCTGTAAAATATTCCTTTCTAAGCATTATTAAAGTTGTGTCTTAGTAAAATTAAATTTGGGATACAAAGTATTTCTTTCATGATGGGTAGCGGGGTGGGGTGCTTTTCCCAGAATGTTTCCAACTTGAAGTTTCCATCAGTTGGAAACATTTCCTGAGCGCTTAGTTATCAATTTAAATTCCACGTGGAGCTTGAACATGGGAGGATTCTCCCCTGGGCTGTCGGCACAGTGCTGCTTGTATTCTCACTTCTTGTAAGTTGACTCTAATTCTAGCAGAGGAGCTCCTGACTTTGACTATCAAATGCTTAAACTAAGTCTGAAGTGACACCACTCAGCCCAGGGTCGCCACTCTGTGCAGGGTGATTCTCATCAGAATTTTAGTTTCCGGATTAGCCTAGGAGCCTAGCATGCTCCTACTGTTTTAATGGGCTAATCCTGGATTACCTAACAGTTTATGTCTGTCACACTGGTTTCGTTTGTTGCTAAAGAAATAATTCCTTGCCTTTAGTAACAGAAGCAGCTCAACGATTCTTGACCATAAATGTGTGTAACTTTCCTTCTGTAAACATTTCTGTTTCTTTTACTCAGTCTTAAAGGTGCAATTTATTACTGATTTGGCAATTCTGGCTATATAGGACTACATATTTTATGTTTTCTTTGGGGGCACTGTGAGTTTCTAAGGGGTTAGCAGTCTTGCTTATAAAACAAGAATACTTTTTAATTGACGAATTGGGCCATTCCTGGAACAATCATAATTTTTCCTCTGTCCAGAATGGATGGCAACCTTTCCTTAGAGCAGAATTACTCTTAGAAACCCCAGGAGCTCTTAATAGAGAGGCAGCCATGTTGGCAACATGTAAGAGAGAGCTCAGGAGAGGCCGGCTCCCAGCTTACTGCATCAATCCAAGTTTTTGGTGGCTGGAAAGTTTCTGCTGTTTCTACTTTAAAGCAAACTGCACCTTTGTAACATATTGTACTGATGAATGGTCACTAAGATTAACTCTATCTATACAGTCATTAGTTTGACAAGTAATAGAATCCTGTCAGATGCCAAAGAGTTGGGATTTTTACCTTTAATGATTAAACACCGTTATTTATTGATGATTTACCCTCTGGAACTGTATTGTTTCTAACTGAAATAAAAGGGTGATGTAAACACACACTGTTCTGTGGTGCTTTCAATCAAACAGGTCATCCGTAGGCTCGCAAAGGACTCCACCCGAGGGAGAGACGTGAGGGCTCGGCTGGTCAGGCAGTTGCCTGGCCACCTGAGTTTGATTCCCAGGGCTCCCCTGGTAGAAGAAGAGAACCAGCTTCTATAAGTTTTCCTCCCGACGTCCACATCTGTGCCATGGCACATGTGTGCATATGTACACATGTTCTTGCACACAAGTAAATAAGTACATGTATGTATGGATTCCACACAAGCGTTTAAGACCCCAGTTTTAGCAGGGTCATTGTCCCTTCCAGATGAGGGAAGTATTCCCCACAGTGGTGTGGATCTAGCCTCCTCACTGGTAGAATGTGTGCCTGGGAGATTGTCCTGTGTGCCCTACATTTCTTAAGACAGATAAAAAGACGTCCCTTTTTAAGTTTTTCATTTGTCTTCGGCAAAGATAAATTTGTAAA
>NC_141542.1:117767500-117810000 GCF_021556685.1 Rattus norvegicus
CTAGAAAGCAAAACATGAAAGTATTCAACATACTCACACTCTGACAAGGTTTCCCCTGTAACCTGCTGTTTCTAGTCTTCCTGTTAGACTACTCGGTCACAAAGCACAAGCAGTAAAGATAGGAGATGGTGTTCCCCTTCCCCAACATCAACACCAGCACTCAACTGCCTCCGCCACAGTTCTTAGAAAGCAGACAGAGAGAGTGAAGGAGAATTGCAGCGTGGGTGGGAAGCTTCGCAGACTTAGACATGGCAGGTATTCAGTGTCTCCTTTTGTCGGTGTTTACTGGCATTTCCTCGGTTGTGCCGCTGTCTGATGGGCTGATCTCATATCTGACAGGTGCCATAAAGAAAGAATGATATAAAGATTTCTATCACGAGGAGACACTTGATTGCCTGTTCTCAGCGTTGAATTCTATCGTAAGGCAAGTCTCAATTTTTCTTTTTTTTAAAAGAAAGATTTTGTAATCCTGTTTCAAAACATGTATCTGCCGATATGAAGTGATAAAATGTCGTTCCATGGACTGGCTCTGGCCCCCAAATTAGGAACACAATGTGCTTTAAGAATACTGACAACAGAGGAGCCAAGGAGAAGGTTTCAAACAAACTAATCAGGGCTTGGAGAGATGACTCAGTGTTAAATGTTCTCCGCTCTTCAAGAGAACCTGAGCTCAGATCTCAGGACGCACGTTTCTGTGAGTTCAGATCTCAGGACGCATGTTTCACAAGCACCTATAACTCCAGCCACAGGGCACCCGATACCCTCTCCTGGCCTCCCCATACCTGCTCAGTTGTGAGATACCTTCGCTCTGACACAAAAACACATGGGTCAAAATACAGCTCAGACTCACACAGAGAGAGGAGTAGCCGAGGTTAGGTGGACCGAGCAGGCTGACAAAGAAGCCCTCAGCACCCCAGAAGCTCGGCGTGCTGCTTCTGTGCGGTTGAGCAGGGGGGCTGGGTTATTTCACACAGCTGAACGAGGAGGCAGGGTTTATGGTGTACAGCAGGACCAGCGAGACAGGTTTTGTTCATCTCAGTAGAGACGGTCTCCTTAGGGGAGAAGTCTTTAGGCTAGAAACAGAGGGAGACAGCAGTGGTCAACATTTTTGGGCAAATTATCAACACTCGAATTCAGACCAGGAGGGACGCCTTTGCCATGTCCACAAGCCTAACCCAGCGAAGGGCTATTTTCTGCCATTTTCCTACGGGTCTGAGGCTCAGTTTCTTGACAAGGCTGTGCCCGTGTCCAAAGCACACATTCTCTCAGGACTTCACCCAGGGCTGGCTCTCTGTCTACATTTACCCTTAAAGAACAATGGCTCTTCTCACCCCCACGGCCTCCAATTCCAATGCCTCGTCAGCCAGGGTGGGGACTCGTGAGTTTCTCCTTCAGCATGGCGGGATGCTCAGTGGCTGGGTCTCCTGCAGATCCTATATCCACAGTATCCACAGCTGTTCTGATGTGAGCCTGGAGGGCAATGACCACGTCCTGTCTAGGAGACACTATTCATAGCACTCTGCCCGGCCTCCAGTTCTTATATTCTTCTGCCTACTCTTCCACCATGTTCCCCGAGCCTGGGTGCAGGGGAGGGGGAGGCTGATACAACGTCCCAGTTAGGTCTGACCACTCAGGGTCACTTATGCCCCTCACTCTGACCAGTTGTGAGTCTATGTAGTAACCACTGCCCACCACAAGCCGACAACTCCCCGACCCAGTCTTGAGAGCACGCCAATCTACAGTTATAAATATTTAAAAGGCAGCTTGACAACACGATCATTTAGAAAACCGGTGATCACAGGTCCCCTGCAAGCATTTATGGCCTTCCTGGCCATGGGCTTTGGACTAAGTTTACAGAGTCGAGTGGAGCAAGCCCCATATGCAGTCGAAGGGCAGCTGGTTGCACCGTAAAAGCATGCCGCTAATGCACCACCACTGGGCACTGCAGCAGGCAGGAGACTGCAGATGTGTTTTGTCCCACTGTAGTCCGAATAACCCCTTCCAGGATCATAGAAGTCGGCCATCAGGGAAGGCATTTCCTAGTCAGTTGCAGCTTGGATTCTCTGTCTCCAAACAAAAGTATGTAGTGTATGTATGTAGTATTCAGCAGTGGGCTCTTATCATCTAGGACAGTTAAGAATTATGGTAATAATATGTATTGTTTCAGGTCCCTTGGGAACCTCTCCAAGCAATAATTTTCGGCAGGTGTCCCGTACCTGGCATTGAGGCTTTTGTTTTATACTTTGGGCTTTCTGGGAGAAGGGTTACCCATCCTTCACTCATTCTTGCCGAGTAACTCCATGCAAACTGCCCTATGTAATACTTTTATCTTTTTACATTATCAGTTTGGGTTAACTACCTGTTGACGTATGTTGAACTATCCCTGCATCTCTGGAGGAAAAAAAAATCCAATTTGTTGGTGAGTGACTTTTTGATGCATTCTTTTTTTTTTTTCTTTCCAGAGCTGGGGACGGAACCCAGGGCCTTGCGCTTGCTAGGCAAGCGCTCTACCACTGAGCTAAATCCCCAACCCCTGTTTTTGATGCATTCTTGACTTTGGTCGGCAAGTGTGCCGAAATTTTGGGTCTATGTTCAGAGGAGGTTGGCCTATAATTTTTTTTCTGTTGTTGTTGTTGTTGCATCTTTGCTAGTTTTCAAATCAGGGTAACAGCCGCCCCATAAAATGAGTTTTGAAATCATCCTTCCTTTTGTGTTTCAGGGAACAGTTTGAGAAGCATTGGTGTTAGTTCTTCTTTGAGGCTCCGATAAAATTCACCAGTGAATCCATTGGTCCTTGAGTTTTTTTTCCTTAAGGAGGAATTCTTTAAATGATTGCTTCAATTATACTGCTTATTGTAGATAGACGTATCTACAATAAGCAAGGGCTTTAACATCTGTAGGTCATAGTATCTAGAAAGTCATCCATTTCTTTTAGGTTATCATATATTTTTTATTTTGTTTTTAGTTTCCATGACTGGTAATAATTGGCGTAAGTCCTAGGAATTAAAGTTGGGTCTTCTGGAAGAACAGTAAGACCTCTGAACTGTGGAACCACCTCAGCCCCATGGCTTATTCTCTCTGTGTCTTTTGGCTGAAAGACTCCTCCATGTGTCTTGTGTGAAACTGATTTAGAGGTCACAGATTCCTTAAGACAGTTTTTCATCATGGAAGTTTGTCCTTCCCCTTTAATAAGACAGACAGGTTCGTAAGCTATGTAGTCTGAGTTAGTAATTGTGAGCTCTCAAAACTTGAAATAGAGCTTTCCAATCTCCATGGGCTATCCATGTTCCATCTAATTGTGAATTCACTGAGTGTGATGCTGTTCTGATGTGCCTGCCTTTATCTGCCGCTTGGTGTTTCTCCTTCGTCGCCATTTCCAAAAGTGTTTGGATTACAACATGAGGCAGGTTCTTTGCCTTAGGTTTCTCCTGTATCTGGATTAGCCTTTCTTTTCCCAGCTCAGGCAAATTTTCTGTTATGATTTCTTTGAAAATATTTTCTATGCCTTTAGGATATATTCCTGTTCTGTGTGCTTACTATTAATAGATGTGGTCTTTTCTGAGAGTTATATATATCTCTAACAGGTCCCCTACAACCTTCTTATTTGGTCTTCGTCCTTGTTAGATTGTAGCAGTTGCTGGACATCTTAAAAGCAGCAGTGTCAAACAACCAGAACCCTCAGAACCCCCAGGGACTAAACCACCAACCAGTGAGTACACATGGAGGGACTCATGGCTCCAGCCACATATGTAGCAGAGGATGGCCTTGTCTGGCATCAATAGGAAAAGAGGCCCTTGGTTCTGTGAAGGCTCATTTCCCCAGTGTAGGGGAACGCCAGATCAGTGAGGTGGGAGTGGGTGGGTGGGAGGGGGAGCACCCTCATAGAAGCAGGGGGAGTGGGGACCGGAGAAGGGGGAAAGGGGATAACATTTGAAAAGTAAATACATAAAATATCCAAAAAATGGCATTTAAAAAAAAAGAGCTCAGATATCCTGTGCTTTCTTTGACTCACTGTGTTGGTGAGACTTTCCACAGAGCTTTCAGTCGCCTTCAGTTTGCTTCTAGGTCTTCAGATCAGTGTTCAGTATCTCTCCCTATTGTATTCCTTTCATCTCATCCATTACCTTACTTATTTCATTTAGCTGTGAACATGCTTATAATTATTGTTTTGAATTCTCTTTGCTGGCTAGTTTCATGTCAACTTGACACAAGCTAGAGATATTTGGGAGGAAGGAGCCTCAGTTGGGAAAAAAAAAATGCCTCCATAAGATCCAGCGGCATGGGAGGTTGTAGGGCGTTTTCTTAATTAGTGATTGTCTTAGTTAAGGTTTTACTGCTGTGAACAGACACCATGACCGTGGCAACTCTTATAAGGACAACATTTAGTTGGGGCTGGCTTACAGGTTCAGAGGTTCAGTCCATCATCATCAAGGTGGGAACATGGCAGCATCCAGGCAGGCATGGTGCAGGAGGAGCTGAGAGTTCTACATCTTCTTCTGAAGGCTGCTGCTAGCAGAATACTGACTTGCAGGCAGCTAGGATGAGGGTCTTAAAGCCCACTTACAGTGACACACCTACTCCAACAAGACCACACCTCTTAATCATGCCACTCCCTGTGATTGGGGAAGGACACAGCTGTTTGTGCACAGGGCCCCCCTGGGTTCTATAAGAAAGCAGGCTGAGCAAGCCAGGGGAAGCAAGCCAGTAAGTAGCACTTCTCCTTGGCCTCTGCATTAGCTCCTGCCTCCAGGTTCCTGCCTTTTCTTTGATGATGAGCTGAGAATGTTATGAAACTGGGAGTACCATGGAACTGCTGTGGGAGAGAGAGTGAAATAACCTCTCCCTTCACAATAGTGACTGACACTAAGCCAGTGTCTGAGATTTCATGTAACTCACTCTCGGTAGATACTGCTTCTGTAATGACAGTGATTTTTAAGGGGGTCATGGGACCTCTTGTTTGTTTGTTCCTTATGGGTTTGTGTGTGTGTGTTTCTTATATTATAGTGTTGAGATTTACATATCTCGGGTTATTTCATTGCTCATTAAATCAGTTCAGTTGAAGTACTCAGAATGTTCAGACAGAACTTGGATGTAGTAGCTGGGGTGTTGTTAGTGGCTACAAAATTACAGATTGCTAACTCGGTGCAAGTTTACAATGAAGAGATAAGAAGAGGAAGCAACAAAGAAGAGAGAAAGAAGAAAAGATATAGCAATAACCACTGGGTGAGATGTGGCTGAAGGGCGTAGTAAAGAAGGTCGCACAGCAGTCTGGGTGGAGAAATCTCAGTATCAGTCCTGATACCTAACGGACAAAAGTAACACCGTAAGGGGACATACGCCAGTGCGGACGTTAAGTAATAGAAATCAAGAAAGGAAACGGGTGCTAAGGCTTGACTTGCTGGCACGGCTGCATGGAGCTGAAAGGTGAAGCTCTCAGCTGTACAGGGTCCACGTGGAGAAGTGTGCAGGAGAAGAGCCACCAGCCTTGCAGCCTCTGTGCATTCGGGAAGGGAGGTTGTAACCCCTTTTCTGCAGGCTCCCTCACACCCCTGTGGTGCACTTCCCCATGGCCTGTTGCACGCCTGTGAGTCTGCTGTGTTGAGGGCCTCCTTAACAAAAGGGAGACTTTAAAAGAAAGGGTGGTCCAGTCTGGTGGATACATTTTGATTTCTGTAAGCCCCCCCCCCTCAGACCCAGCAGTCTGGGAGAGCGAAAGAGCCATGGCTCGCACAGGCAGGAAACAAAATCACACGTTTTAAATACCCATTTCTTTTTTATTTTTTTACAGAATTAGAATATTGTATTATGATATCATTTCTTGACTTGCTTTTTTTTTTTTTCTGAGACAGGTCTCATGTAACCCAGGATCCTCTTGACCTTCCGATCCTCCTGCCTCCAACCCCGGAGTAGATCTTTCTACCAGACCCATTTTATGCTTCGCCCTTAAACTCAGAGCTTTGTGCACATGGGGGAAAACCCTGTACCCACCGGGCTGCATCTCCAGCACACTCTTGACTTTTTAAAAGCAAATTCCCATTCTATCGTCATGTTATTTATAAAAAAAAATAGTAATAACATTAGGTTTGTGTAAATGAAAATGGCACCTTCGTGTGGTAAAGACAAAACCAATACACCATGAGATGCAGTGAGGTGGGAAGGGAACTTCTGTCCCCTGGGGTAAACCTGGGTTTCACTCAGCAGGAGCTGAGAAGCCATGGGTAGTGGCTGCTCACAGGCACCCATTGTTAGCGACTAAGATACATTCTTTTCCTGAATGGGCCTCGAACTAATGCAAGGGGCAGAACATCCCACAGAGTTTTTGGTTCGTGCAAAAGGAAGAGTCTGTACTTTTAAGAAAAAAAAAAATGAAGTCAAGGCAATTGCCAATGTGAACAGAATCTTTTGTGTGATTGTTCAGGCAAACAACCCAGGATTTGTATGGTTACATTAGATGGAGGTGGGGGCTGGGGAGATGTGGGGAAGCCCTGCAGAGCATTGTTATGGGGGAATTAGAACAGTTTGCAACATAGGCATGTATCATCCAGGAGAAAGACAGGGGCAGCTGTATTTGATATAAGGTGTTGCAATCCCAGGCGTCCCCCTCAGCATGCTCCTACATCTCGAGGGTCACAAATTCAGGTGGCTATGAAATAAAAATGGCCAGGGCTGGAGAGAGTGAAAAATGAACAGGGAATTTCGGGAAATGCAGGAAGGCGGTGTCTAGAAAAAGAATGGTTTATAAGAGAGAAAAATCTACTCAGACCAGTGACTTACAAAAAAGCAAACTATGGCTACCTTTTTTTTTTTTTTCAAATGAGAGGGAACAGACCTAAAGTTTTCTAAAGGTCTGGGGTTTATTTAGCACTATTTAGCCACCTTGAATGAAATCCCTTGTCTGTAGGCTGCCTCACCAAATGACCTGATTTTCTTCACACAAACGTTCCCTGGTTAACGACCAGCATTTCCTAAGCCTCTGTGAGCCTTCGCAGAGAGCACCTGCTTCTACCCTTCTGTTTCTCGGGGTCGGGGGAGGCGTATAGGCACATCTGACTGGGGCGGATGTTATAGTCAGCTCCAAGAGAACAGGGTCTTGAGAGGAAGCTGAAGTGACAGTTCCATTCTAAAATACAAGGTCCCCCACCCCAAACCAGGACCTCGGGGACAGAACTGCAGTCCCCGAGTATGAAAGTGCTCATTCTTACACCAGCAGGGCAGAGGCAGAGAAGGCATGGGTAAGAGAACTGAGTATGGCTTAATTAGCTTTTCTTTAGAATCCACTTAATGTACTCGAAAACATTGTAAAGTATTCCTGCTGTAATCCAGCCCGTATTTATGTTAGCAAATTTGCCCTTGAGTGTCCCTGAGTGAGTTTACTCTCTCTCTCCTAAGAGGCAAAAAGAGAGCAAATTCAATTTTCCATAAGCAGAGAAAGGAGAGAGTCGCCGAGCAGCTTCGGGGCAACAATTGTGGATGCTTTCCACAAGGGGAATTCGAGAATCTGCTGTGTAAAAATGACAAAAGGTTGCCAGCAAGAGTCAACAAACCAGTTTGGAAGCTGATGTCCCATAAAATGATGGTCACTTATCATGGTACGGGTGCCATTAAAGGACACTGGAACCCAGAAGGGACCTCAGGTCATGTTTATGATGAAGCAGACATCAGCTTTACTCAAAATGGCTTACAACCCAAGCCTTTGTTATCACCATCCCTCATTCTACCACAGCAAACGGAGAGCCTCGCTGTTTGCATGGGGAAGTATGATATCAAACGAAACCTATCCATCTTCTCCTACCAGCCATTTGCATTTCAAATCAGTGAGATCACTTTAAATATTCATACTTTTCAACTCCGTAGCACACCGCGCTCGTGTGAGTTTGTTCCAAGGAAAGAATTCTAAACAACAGCAGAAATAATAAAAAAAAAAAAAAAGAAAAAGAAAGAAAGAAAAAAGAAAACGAGTTAAATATTCAATGATAGTGTAATGCCAAGCAAAACACAGTTTATGTTCTCGGGACTTGTTAATACAGCTGTTGCAAACATTATGGAATAACATCAAAAACACTTACATCAGGATGTTGTCAGAGAAATCGAGGCACGGAATTCTATATAAATAGGATTATATTTTATACACTAGCTAGGCAGCCAGCAAGCTGGTACAGGAAATAGAAGACTGAGGGAAGGAGCACTGGAAAATTAACAGTACATTCATGTCTAAGCTACACCAGTTTCCCCTGTCCCCTTAGCTGACTTCATTTCCTTAAATGATCATGTGTTGCTTGATAATAAAAAATATATATATACAAATTCTTAAAATGAGGTTTAAACACAAGACAGCTTACACTCAAACTCAGTTTCCTCCACAAAGTGGGCTGGCTTCAGGTTGTCCTGAACAAGATTTTCTAAAGCAAAAGCTTGCTTTGGCCCCACGATGATCCAGAAGCACAGCTTCAGAGGAAGGGAAATAAATCCAGGCCTTCCCTCGGATGACTTTGCCAACATTCTGAACAGAATCGAATTAATCATTCCAGGGATGGTTTACAATCCAGAAATGGGCTTTTTTGTTATTTTTATCATAATCACAGCTAAATCCGGTAGAAGTGGTACAACCAGTCAGAAAATTGACCTTATTAAAATCCACCTACAGCATCAAATTAGAATTTCTATGGAGGCAGATTCAAAAGGTTGAATGAAAGTAATGTGAAGTTCTCCAGTCCCGCCCTTCATAAATCTTAGCTCTTCAATTTCATCACGTGATCCTTTGTACTAGCATTCTGGGCAGGAAGTGTGGAGAGATCTGATTGGCTTTCCTAAGGCCTCTCGTGATTTTGTGAATATGGCACGTTCGTGAATACATCAGCACATCTGCTTCAAGATAGCCCATTCTAAATAGCCTCAATATGTGTGACTCATAGACAAGGCCACCTCCTGCCAGCTCCCCTTTATAACACACACACAGGCATGCACACCCACATGCACACACTCACACACACACACTCACACATGCACACACACATGTACACACACAGGCATACACACAAACACACACACACAGAGGCATGCACACACACATGCACACACATACACACACTCACACATGCACACACAATGTACACACACAGGCATACACACACAGAGGCATGCACATGCACACTCACACACACTCATACACTCACACATGCACACACACATGTACACACAGGCATGCACACACACATGCACACACTCACATACACACACACTCATACATGCACACACAATGTACACACACAGGCATACACACACAGAGGCATGCACATGCACACTCACACACACACTCGTACACTCACACATGCACACACACATGTACACACAGGCATGCACACACATGCACACACTCACATACACACACACTCACATGCACACACACATGTACACACACACAGGCATACACACACAGAGGCATGCACATGCACATGCACACACTCACACACACACTCACAATGCACACACACATGTACACACACAGGCATGCACACACTCACATACACACACTCACACATGTACACACACTCACATACACACACAGAGGCATGCACATGCACACACTCACATACACACACACTCACACATGCACATACACATGTACACACACACACACACACATGCACGCACACACAGGTTTTCTCAGCCTGGCTTTTAAAAATAAAGGAAAATAAAGAACATGTAAAGGGCCATGCTGCTTGGTCCAAATAGACATCGTAAGAACGAGGAGAGATAGGAGAGGAGCTGCCCAGGGAGAGAAGCTGCCCAGAGAGAGGAGCTCAGCTCAGGGCTGGCCCTCTACTGTGTGATCTTTCAAAACCTTCTCTGGGCAGTCAGTCTCCTTCCTCTCTGTTATCACCTTACAGATAGTCTGACTTTATTGGGCTCATCAAGAATGGTAATGTCTGCTTTTGCCATATCTCTTACCTTTCAGAATAAGGTGTTCTGTGATTACCATGCAGTTTTCGCATATGTTTCTTCAGAGGGGCAAAAATAACGTTAAAAGTAACATCAAAATATTCCTACTGGCACCATACTGGCTTTCCTTTCACATTGGTTTCCTTGGTGTCCCTGACTTCAATTGAGAAAAAAAAAGAAGTGCCAATTGTTCAACTATTATTCCTAAGACCCTTCCCCAAGGGCATGCACTCACTAAGTTTGTAGGTGTATAAACTAAATCTTGAGAAATAAGTTATTATTATTTTTCCGAATCATTATCCTCTTTCCATTTCCTGGTCCCGATTAAGGATTGAATGATGTTCACTGTCACTTTTCCAGCTTCAGAAAGTATCAAGAGTACCACCGCTGACCTTGAAAGGCAGAGTCCCTGAGCAGCCACAGGGAGGCTTCCTTTCGGTTCTGGAAGCAATCTAGACCTGTTTTCATCCTTTGGGGCATTTGAGGCAGAGCCCCACTGCAAAGCCCAGGCAGAACTGAATCGCGCTGTGTAGACTTACCGGGGACGGGGTGGGGGTGTATTTTATTCTGTCTTATGCTTTGATTATACTCATTTGAAGATGATTTAAAGGTAAGGATAACCCTCGTGATCATAATAAACTAGAATTACGAACTTCAAGGTGACTGATCCATTCAGTTCACTGTCCCATCAGTGGCAGTGATGTCCTGCCAAACGCCCTGCACAGGGTCCCTTGCCTTTCTCCTTTCTGGGCAGTTTTCAGGTCACAGATTTTCGAGCTTTGCCCTGTAGTTGTTTATTTCCCTTACAAACCAAGAAAAGGTACAAATGGTCACTACTGAACTGCCTAATAAAGTTAAGTCCTTGGCTCAGAGGCTGGCTCTTTCGTGTTGGCTCCATTCACTTTCACTGAGACGTCAAACGTCAAACGGTGATGCAGTTCTCCATATCAGGCTAGAGTGTTCTCTGCAGACTGTTCTGTCAGGACCAGAAACAGTGAAATGGGAACAGCTCGAATTTTTTGGTATAAACAACTTCACGGGGGCTGGACAGATGGCTCAGTGGTTAAGAGCACTGTCTGCTCTTCCAGAGGTCCTGGGTTCAATTCCCAGCCACCACATGGCGACTCATAGCCATCTGTAATGAGGTCTGGTGCCCTCCTCTGGCATGGAGGTGTACATGTAGCTAGAGTAGTCACACACATCAAACAAACCCTTCTCCCAGTACCCACTCAGCTTTGGTGTGGTCCGGAGAGACAAGGCTGCCTCTGTATAAGGTTGCAGGTTGGGGACCTCTGTGTGGAATCCCCACTTAGCATGTCCAGAGTGCTCTGCTGACAAAAGACGTTAGTGGACCTATATGCTGGTCTTAATTTTAACTCAATGAAGTAAACATTCCTTAACGAGACTTTTTTTTTTAAGACAAAAACAGGGTCCCATAACTCCATGTCTTGTTAAGAATATCACATTTGGATCTGGAAATGATGGGCCAGGTAAAACCTGAACTTTGGAGATTGAGCCAAGGTCATTGGCCTGTGCGGAGCTATCCTGGTCTACAGAGTGAGGGCTATGTACCAAGAATCCCTTCTCAAGACAACAAAAGAAGAGTACGTACTATTTGCTCAATTTAGAAGATTCGTCGGCTTCTACGGAACCTTAGTTTTCCTCCTAGACCTCTGTTTTCCAGGAGGGATTTATGATGTACCCCATCAGTCACTCCAAATCTTGATTGCTTTCAGCTCCAAAGTGATTCCATAGACATCACCCTCAAAACCCATGACAGTTACTTTAGAATGAAATGCAGCAGGCCTCCTCGTTGTTAAGATCCCAATAAAAATGCAATTGCGCTGCGCCCTACACCGTGTCATCTCTTGTGCGCATGCGCATCACCCTCCTGCCACACCGCATGCCCCCTTGCCTTTTTCAAAATAAATTCTCTGCTTTCCAGACCAAAATTCTTTTCTTTGACTTTTTTTCAGAGTGCCTTTTCGAGAGTAAAAACCTACATTGTTTCAGTCAAGTTTCAATGAATGGGTCATTTCCCCGCATTATGAACTCGCTGGGTAATAAGAGTTAACAAGAGGGAGTGTTTCTACTGCCTAGCATCCGATTTTCAGCTCTTAAACATTCCCCTATATGTGCAAGGATCCTGTCACCCTGGGAGAGCTCTTATTAATCTCAGTGTCGAAGCTGTTTCAACAAATCTACTGTAATAATGAAAAGTCATCTTATCACACTTTGCTCTCAGTAAATTTACCATCCTTTGATAAGGTTGCAAACAACTGGGAAGTAATTGATCTGTAATTAGCGCGGCCACTGCTGAAGGGAGCCTGTGCTGAGCCTTCTTCATTTATCTGCCCAGCACAGCACATCCTGCCTCGGAACACTAAATTATTTAGTATTCTTTTCAAATACAAATGGTCTCAATGGGTCCTCCATTATTTTAAGAACTTTCTGAAGAAGAGGCTAACATTTAAATTTCTGATTATCTGTCACCAGTGCAGTAGTTAAAGGAGCTGGGAGTGGAAGGGAATCATTTTTCACACATGACTTGTCTGCTGAAGCCAGCCTGAGCTATGAATGGAGAAGGACAGGGGCCCTTTGATCTGCACCAAACTTGCACAATTTATCTTTTAAATGCACTAAAGCTTTTGATAAATGTCAATTTGACAATTAAATTCTTCAAGGGCCACAATATATCACCATCACAGTGCCTATTTTTGAGGGTCGGTCAGCCATAACATCTTTCAGCAGTCTACAGCAAGCTCGAATCATGGGAGAAATGATAGCTCTCAGGCCTGCCTGTTCTCTACATGGTATTTTTATCTCTCGTTAAATAAAAGAGCTGTGATCTTTTCCTTCAACACGGGGCTCAACTCCGGTGCCAGAGTTCATGGTTGGCCTTGCAACCCAAAGTGACTGTGTTCTCTGCCATCTTCCTAATAGTTTAGGGGAGAAAGGAGCCTGTGAGGAGCTTTTTGAATCTTTGAAGCAGTGGGTTTTCCTTTCCTCGCTACAAAGGTATTTTCTTGTGTGTGTGTTATAAGAAACAAGCCAAGGCAAGTCTGTTCTTCTCAGGGGCCTCAAGTCAGCAAGAGGGGCAGAGGTAGAACCATAGGGTTGTAACTTTGGTCTTAGGAAAGCCCCCCATTATGTTTTGATTACAAAGGTCATTGATTAAGTCAAAGACCACAGACGGTAGGCTCTTGTCATACATAGCTGGGGAGTTAGATGGCTCACCCAAGGATTTATGGGGCAGCCTCGCCTTTGAGGCCATTCCACTCTTTCTTTTCTTCCTATTTTTTTTTTTTTTAGTATATATGAACTTCAAAGTTATTTCATGCCTATGCTCAAATCTTTCTGTATCTTTGAGGACAAGAATAGCCATCAGATATGAGGAAGGACAGCCTGGCATCTCGGAGTTTACATTCAAAAGCTCTTCTCTTCTCTGCTCTTTTGGCCCCATTAAAACTCAACATTAGCTGGAAGAATAACAATTGTAATGTGACATTTTGAAATGCTTCACATGAAAGATGATTTCGAACGCCATGGTTACTGAGGGGTTTGCTAAGGGCTGACAAAGGGACAGAGCAGCTGTGCCTGTGATCCCCTCTCAAGAAGAGATAGTGTCTCCAGAGCCCAGCGCGGCCCTATCACCCAGATATTTGGCATGGGTACGATGCTACCTTTTGACAAAAGTGACATTTCGGTGTGATTGTGAAGGAAATTAAAGCTTCCAGATCAGATAGCTGACCCGCTGAAAACACAGCCACCCGGCGCTCAGAAGGCTGCAGCATTGCTTCTCTTCTCGAGGACGGGGGAATCAGTACGTAATCCTTAGAATCGCTAAGAACAAGTGGGAAAGAGCCACCTGAGTGTCTCCGGGGGGCCTCACTCTTTAAAACGTTGATTAATTTTTTGGATGGGCTATCATGCGGCATTGTCAATCAAACAGTGATAGAATTATAGTGTGACATCAGCCCTCGGTACAGCTCAAGCCAAGAGGGCTCAGAGGCTTTTCTTTCTATAAAGGAGACGGGGGTCACCCCTCTGACCTTTAGAATATCAGCGGTCTCCGACTTTCTGTGAGGAACTGAGAATAGGAATTTTGTAGCTAGGATGAACAGAGGATTTTGTCGTTTCCAGAAGGTAACCCGGCAAGTCAGGATTTAAGGAGAGGAGCTGGTTTTTGGCCAATGAGGTTCCAGGGTAGGGTTCTAAATAACCTGGCAGCTCTAGATGGAATTTCATTGGCCATCAGCCATCATGAAGCCTTCGATTGGCCACCTTCTGATGTGTAGGTCTTTGCGGTGCGATGCTTGCTAACTTGGGCATGTGCTGTACTAGAAGGAAGCTCTTCTGTGTTTTCTCATGTTGTCTTCAACTGTACTTCATTGGCCGTATTTTAGAAGTCCACTGACGGACGGATAACGGTCTGTTTTAAACACTAGCGTTTAGATTAGCACGTGTCACAATATATACTTCAACGAGTTTTTTTTTTTTTGTTTTTTTGGTTTTTTTTTTTTTTTTTTTTTTGTGAGCTTGGCAAAGTCCTTTGGAAAGATGTTGCTAGCGTAATAAGCTTCTGGTCTCACTCCCCACGTAAATTGTCTTTTGAAATATCACTAAATGAATCATGAAGATTAAACATATGGAAATCAGGTTGAGAAATTAATCTAAGGCAGAGGATCCCATCCTTCACCCCCCAGAATAGCACTTGGTAAGTAGTTCTCACGTTCTCAGTATAGCATTTGGTTCAAGCTGTCCCTCTCATTGCCATTTCGTGCATCATATGCCATAGGCCAACCATTCTCTGACACTGTGGGGTCCAACCTGGGAGAACAAGGCTAATAATGTATTTCAAAATACTTTAAAATTATATATTATATATTAAAAGTATAGAAATCGCATATTAAAACTAAAATGTAATTTTTTCTATCATGTTAAACGCACATAGATGTGATCAAAATGGGGTGAAAGATGTCGGTTGCTATTTTCTCTTTTTGTCAAAAAGTCATGCAATCCATTCTGATTATGGCTCCCCTTTATGTCCAACATTCTCTCCACTTTCTCACCTACCACACACTCTTTCTCTTTTCAGAATAAGGTCAAATAAAAAAACAAAAACAAGCGAACCAGAATAATTCATAAATAGATACCACAGGGAAAAGGCAGAAGAAACAGACACACATGCAGAGAAAACCCATAAAAACACAAGGTCACAAACAATAGCATATAAGCAAAAGATCAATGAGTCAAAACAAAAGTCCAAAGCAATATGAGTTAAAAAAAAAAAAAAACCCAACCCCCCAAACGACAACAAAAAACAAACAAAACAAAAAACCCAACCAACCAAACAACAACAAAAAACAAAACAAAACCAAAATCTACAAAAATACTAGAGTCCACTTTATGTTAGCCAATTCCTACTAAGCATGGAGCGTGGCCTTAAGTGTGGTTAGGAGCCCAGGGAGACTCCATTGCTGAAAACTGATTTTTCCTTAGTACGAGGTTGTCAATAGCTTCTCGGTTAGGGATGAGAGATCATGCCTACATCCCCCTCTCAGCGCCGGGACCCTGTCTGGCTTGAACCGTACAGGCCTTGTGCATGCTACCACAGTCTCTGTGAATTTATAGGTATCCATCCTGTTGTGTTTGGCAGACACTGCTTCCTTGGAGTCATTTGCCCCCTCCGGCTCTTGCAGTCTTTCTGTCTGTTCCCAAAGCTCCTGGAACCCCGGGATGGAGACATCCTGTTTAGGACCCAGTGTTCCACGGTGTCTCACTCTCTGCACATGGTCTGGTTAGAGGGCTCTGTATTAGTTTTGTTCACTGTGAGAGGAGCTTTTCTCTCTTGATGGCTGGGAAACACTGATCAGATGGCTACAGCAGAATGCCATTTGGAGTAATTTTATTGCCATGGTCTTTTTAGCAGAGCAGTAGCGTTTCCCCTAGGCCCACACCCTGTCTGGTCTCAGATTCTTAGCGACCCGAGCAGTGTCAAGCACGGGTTCCATCTTTTAGCGTGCTTTTTAAAAACTCCAATAAGGAGTGGTTGGTTACTCCACTGTGCCAGCATCTGTGTCACAACTGCACCAGCACATCATCCAAGTAGGTCACCACCGTAGATTTCAGGAGCTGAGTTAGGGGTTACTTTCCTCCTCTGGTAGTGTGCAGAGTACTTTCCTGTACTATGAACACCAGTCAGTTGGGGAGAAGGCTGTAGCAAGGCACCAACCAGCTCAATTTTGGCTCAGCGTTTGATGAGATATATGCTGGGCCCCCACTCGTTGTCAGCTCTATGGCCCTGGCCTCCTTGCAAGCCTCCCGCCAAGCCAGCTCCAGCTGTGTCCTCTGCCCCAACTGTGCTTCCCTATCCCCAGAGTGGTGTCCTGGGCTGCTGTACTGTCTGACACCCACCTGGTGACCACACAGGGTAAGCACGGTCAAATTTCCTGTGCCCTGACTCCCTCAGCAGTTGTGCCCTGTAGCAGAGAGGACGTGGAACGCTCCACCACAACCTTACACTTAATCATATGTTTTGGAAACTAGCCAATAGCATTGTCAGTAGCTTGAGTAATTCGAGCATTTCCGTGGGGTGCCTTTGCCTAATATATATATCTATAACGGTTTGAATACGAGACAACTCCTTTAAGTTCATCCCTTGATAGTTCCATTTAAGGAAGTGGCAGAGATTTTGGGAGGTTCAACCTATGTGGAAATGGAAGGAAGCTACATGGTCTGCTTCTGCCCTTGGTGTAGCTACCAGGCTGGAATGAGATGAATGAAGTTTATCCTGTTGGGTGCTTCACAGGATCTCTGAGCCCTGGGGACAAATAGCCTTTTCTGAGAGGTTTTCAGTGAAACAGCTCTCCTTTATGGGGGTAACAAGGGCCATATAAACCTTGGGGGCAGAGTAGAAGGGTTTTCACTGTGAGTGTACATTATTGGTTGTTATGGAGGTATGGGAATGCTTCATTTACATGAAGAGTAATTCCAGGTCTTTGGTGGACATGTCCTTTTAGGGAGAGAAGAAACTGAGTCTGTGATTTGGCCACCAGACTAAGTGACCAAGGGAACAATCCTAACTCCTGCTGGTTTGGGATGAGATGCTCGGCATTTGTACATGTCTTGACCTCACTCTTGCTCTGGACTGGCTCCCCTAATAGCCCGGTTTTCCAGCCCCACACTACACCTTATTCCCAGCCCCCTCCCTCTCTGCTCCTGTCAACTCTCAGGTCAACAGCCTCATCCTCCTGCTCCTGCCAACCACTGTGGTCCTCTGCCTCACTGTGACGCCAGGATTAATAGAGCCGAGGACTATAGACAGAAACTGTGAACTGTGAACCAAAGTAAGTCCTTACACCTTTAAGTCGCTTGTTTCAGGCATCCTGCCATAGAATCAGGGAGCTAAGTAAAGCAGAGTATTGGTGTCAGAAGACTCCCACTGCTATGATTAAACCTGACTATGTGGCTGTTAAGCCTATGGAACTGCCTGGTGAAAGAAAGCTGGGAAGTGGGACGGAGATGCTCTAAATGCTGTAAACACAACTTAATGAGAGGCTGCAGTGGGAGCCCAGGAGACCAGCCTGCTGACAGGAATGCAGACGGTGAAGCAAGACCAGTCTCAAAAGCTTCTGAGTAGAAAGAAATAAGGACTTTATTTGGACTCAGACAAAAGCCTGTCGTGTAAAATCCCCCAAGAGAGTCTGTGGCCTGCAACCTGGAGTGAGGCTGAATTTAAAGTAATGGATCAATTAATTTGGTGGGGGGAAATTTCAATACAAAATAGATCATGGCTATTGAAAATATCATCACAACTAAGAAGAAATCAAGTAGGGTATTTTGGCTCAGGCTGAGGCAGAAGAATCACCATGAGTTCAAAGCCAGCCAGGGTGTAAATGTACATTGGGTCAACCAAAAGAAAGACTAAAAAAGAAAGAATAATAAATAATAAATAAATCCTTTATATCAGGAAAAACTTGGGCAAGTCTCAGGACTTGGCCAGGCACCACCCATCACATGTTGATACAGGGTATACAGTTTTTTACTTATTGAAAACGGTTTGCCTTAAGAAGAGTACAGCGCTGGTCCAAGGAGGCTGGCTACTGCTCACACTGGCAAGTACAGCCCCATGCCATTCATGTGGTGCCAGTTTGTGGGCATGCAGAACGTAAGAATGTTATGGTCATGAGACTTTCACACAGATTTCAAAGAATGACCTAGGATGTCAAAGTATGTACGGGGGTGGAGGTGGGGGTGGGGGTGGAGGTGGAGGTGGGGTGGGGGTGGGGGTGGAGTGCCTTCTGCCAGCCCCTGAGAAAGCAATGTTCCATGCCATGAGCATGCTATGGAAACCCAAGGATGGTGGAGGGATGTCGAATGTCTCCTGAGGAACAGTGCAAGAGACAAATACACACATTTCCAAAGAGAACCATCTGATCCACTAGCAAAGCCATCTGTGCACGGCTGCCCAAGATCATGCTGCCACGTGGGTCACGTCCTATGAATCTACAGAGTTTGACCGTTGGTCTGCTAAGGTTACATAGTCTCATCCCTTCTTTCTAGACTCCAGCATCTCCGTCTTAGAACAGAAATGTTTACACAGTGGCATCGTGTCTCAGAAATAAGAACACTGTCCTTTTTGTTGTTGTTGTTGTTTAACAGGACTGAGAGTCTTAGGTTTCAAAGGAGACTTGGGCTTGGAGTTCTAAACAATGTTGGAACCATTAGGACTGTAGAAGGCCATGCAGATGTGTAGTCTGAGCCTCTATGGGTCAGGAACAGAAGGCTGGCATTTGAATATGAAATGTCCCCTATCGACTCATGTGGTGAACATTTGGCCCCCAGCTTGGGGTGTTATTTTCGGAAGCAGTGGAAACTCTAGGAGGTGGGACCTAGTTGAACAAAGCATGTCACCGTGATCTGCCCCTGAAAGGTTTTATTTCATCCCCCGACCTCTCAAGTCTCTTCCTCCTGTCTGCCCTGAGGCTGCTCGCTTCCTCCTTAGCACGCTCCCCACACCGTGGTCCAGGACCAGAATCAATGGGGCCAATAACTAAGAGCTGGGATTTCCGACAGTGTGAGCCAAAGGAAAGTTTGCTTTCTCCTCCACACGCTCCCCACACGGTGATGTTCTATCCAGGAGCAGAATCAACGGCACCAATAACTAAGGGCTGGGATTTCCGAAAGCGTGAACCGAAGAAAAGCTTTCTGCTTTTAAGTCCGTCCTTCAGGTACTTTGGCACAGGGCTATAAAAGTAGCTAATACTGACTCCTTAAGCTGTCCCCCTGGACTTTCCTCAGCAAAATCCTACAGCTATATGTGTTTGAAATGTCTTATTCTTAAGTTAAATCCGCTGAACATCAGGTGATCAGTTTAGTGGCACTGAGTATAGTCGCGATGTTCTGCACTCTCTACACCCATCGTTACGAACCGTGTTCCTAACTCCGGAGGAAGCCCCCTTATATTTCAAGCCTTTAGTGCCCAGTCCCTTTCGTTCTCAATTCCCGAAACCTATTTGCAAAATCATATTGTAAATAATTATGATTCTCATAAATGTTTTTGTTCTATTTTAAAACTCAGGAAACATCTTGATAGTTTTAGCAAACAAATCAGACATCAAATAGATTTTTTTCATTTTAAATAATTTATTTCTTTGGGTTTTTGTTGTTGTTGTTTAAGCATTTTAGTCTCTGAAAATTTCATACCTAGATACACTGTAAGTTGACCTTACTATCTTTGTCCCCCCAACTTCCCCAGAGGCCCCCAACATGTCTACATCCTCATAAGTACAAGTATCTCTTCCTTTTGTTTATTTTTTCTTTTATTTTTGAGATTATAATATAATTACATCATTTCTCTCTTCTTCTTCCTGTCTCCTTGCTGCTTTTGAAATTCAGGGTCTCTCTTTTTTATTGATATATATATATATATATATATATATATATATATATATATATATATATGTGTGTGTGTGTGTGTGTGTGTGTGTGTAGATATATAGATATATGTATATTTGTAAGTATAACCTGCTCAGTCTGTACAGTGCTATTTGTATTTATGTTTTCAGGGAGACCTTTTAGTGTTGGCTAAACAGTGGGTGCGCTTCTCCCTAGGGAAGACTATTTTACCCATTGCCTTTACCACTTCACTTTGGCCTATTGACATTATTTAAATGAATCAATTTTCATTGTTTCATTGTTTCACTGTTTTATATACATATATGTGTGTGTGTGTGTGTGTGTGTGTGTGTGTGTGTGTGTGTATCTTAAACATCGGATGGCTGAAGAGGAGGAAAGAATGCCCTTTTATGCGGAGAAGGATCTGTCCTGCTTCTCTGCCTTCTGTCTGGACCACTGCTTCTGTTGCTCTTGCACTTGCACTGACAGAATGCTCCTCCTGAGTCAGCAGACTTCAAAATGGATGGGCACCAGCATCTTCCCTGTGTCTTCAGCTTGTTGACTGAAAATCCTGAGTTCTGGGCCTTTACAATAATCTGTGCCAATTCCTTATAAGTTCTTTCTTTCCCTCTCACATGCTCTTTCCTGAGTACAGTAGTTCCGCCCCCCCCCCCCCCCGGGAGGATAATTGTTATTTGTCAAATAATATTTTTAGAGTAATTATTTTGTTGATGTCATTTGTTCTTCCTTCTTTCCTTTATTTCTTCTTTTCTTTGTTTTTTGTATTTTGTTTTGTTTTGTTTTTTGAGAAAGGGTTTTTCTGTGTAGCCCTGGCTGTCCTAGAACTCACCTTGAAGACCAGGCTGACCTCAAACTCACAGAGATCTGCCTGCCTCTGCCTCCAGAGTGCTGGGATTACAAGTGCAGATTTGCATCCTTTCTCATATGCTACATTTATAGCTTCTATTAGTCCACTTGGTGGTCAGCTAATAACAGGAGAAACATTTCCTTAAATTCCCTAGTCACCTTCTCCCGGTCTTTGCTGTGCTCTCTGTGTACAGATGCATTGATACACACCTTCAAGGCCTGGTAAACGTTTAGCTCTGACTTAGCCTTCACTTTCTGACTGTGTAGAACTTTACTGTGTGCCACACAAGCAGCCCTGCACACAGTCACCTCTGGGGTTCTCCAGAATTGCTCAAATCATTTCTAAAGCCCTAAAAGCCTTCCATTGGGCCATCATCATGATATTCTGAATGGGGCTTTTAAATGCTCAAATTTATCTTATTCTTTATTTGAGATGGAAGTCTCACTTTGTAGCCCTCGCTAGCCAGGACCTCTATATAGACCAAATTGGCCTCAAACTCAAAAGTTCTGCCTGCCTCCGCCTCCCAAGTGCTGGTATTAAAGGTGTCAGTCAGAACACTTGGCCCTGAATAGGGACTGTGTTGCTTTCTTCGTGCAGGCTTTCGGGGAGTTCTATCCCCAGAGGCCTCCCGGAGCTGATGTGCTGTGTTCTCTGCCATTCTGTGTCTATGAGGCTATTGGTCTTCAAGGCCTCTTATAGTTGTGAATGTAAGCATAGGAATAGAGCTTTTTAAAACCTACCCGGCCTACTGTTCTTATCGAAGCCCCGCCGTTTAGCTGTAAAGGCTCCTCTGGCTGCCTGCAAGCCCTTGATTAATTTCCAGAGTGCAGAAAAAGTTGGTTTAGACAACTTTTGCCAGGTTCTGTTGCTTTTATTCAGGCCAGATTTCTGGATGTCCTTACCCTGCCAATTTAAAAGAACTTCTCTCATTTCCTGAGTTTTTCCACGTTCAAAACTTTTGTCTGTCGTCTTTACACTTGCTGGAAATAAAAAGGTTGGCTGAATATAAAATCATTGGCTTACACTTTTCTTTCCTTAAGCATCTTAAATTGTTGAGGAGCCGAACACTTCTCGGGGAGCTCTGAAGCCAGCCCACTTTTTTCCTTTTATAGGTGACTTGACACCTTTGCCGTGCGCTTTCCAGATTGGCCTCGCCTCTCGTGTGTTGTCACGCCTCGATGGGAATGCATCCTGAGGATGATGGAACCCACCCAGACGCTTCCTTCTTCTGGATCGTCTCTTCCCATTGATACTCTGCGTTCCTTCCCACAATTCATCACCATGCTTTGAGGATAATAGCTGTCAGCGGGTACTTTCAGCAAATTACCAAACCTCATGGTGATTCGAGGAATCCCCTCTCTTGAAGCTTGCTGTTAGAAATAAATGTGGCTCTGGCCGTGCCTATCCTTCAGACTCTACCATTTAGATCAGTCCCAAGAAGATTTTTTTTTTAAAAATGAACTGTTGCTGTAACCAGGCATGGTGGTACACGCCTTTAATTCCAGCGCGCAGGAGGCAGAGGCAGGTGGGTCTCTGAGTTCAAGGCCAGCCTGGCCAACAAAGTAAGTTCTAGGACAGCCATGGCCACACAGAGAAACCCTGTCTCAAAACAACAAAACAAATAAAACAATAGCCAATCAACTACAAACCCTACAGCTACTACACACACTGTCAAAATATAAGCACTCTTCAATGTGTTTGCGTGTACGTGTATCTGTGACATATATGCAAGTATTTTCTGTGTGTTTTGCCTGTTTTATTAAAAAAAGTATGATTTGATAAGCAAAAATTTCAATGCTTTGTTATGATTTTCTTATTATTAATTATTGTTAATTATTAACTATTATTTATGATTTGTTATTATTTTCTTCTATAGTTAGTGCTCTCTGTGTTCTGCCAAATATGTGTGTGTGTGTGTGTGTGTGTGTGTGTGTGTGTGTGTGTGTGTGTCTTTGCCCTGGTGTCTCACTGATATTTCTACATTTTTTGTTGTTGTTTTTTGGGTTTTGTTGTTGTTGTTGTTGTTTTGGGTTTTTTGGGTTTTTTTTTTTAAGTGTTAGGCCCTTACATGTGCTTGAGAATTTTAGTTACATCTATTGACTTTGTTGCTCCAGTATGGAGGGAAGGCTGATTTGCGTTGCCCTGTTTATACCCGGAGTCTATGGTAACATCATTTTAGTCTCGAAAAGCAATCTCAACGTGCCATCAACTTCGTATATTTGGGACGCCATCTGTCACTAAGAAGGAGCGCCTCTTCCCACTGTTGTGGAAAAGTAAACTTTATATAAGAAGCGTGTAGGCTCCTCCTGACGAGTCTGTAACATCGGAAAGGCACCTCGCTTCTCATAAAGAATAATCGGCTTTTTCTCAAAGGGAAGGGCTAGGGACCAACATCCTGCTCTTGTGGCAGATGGCGTCTTAGTCACGTTTCTCATCTGTGTGACCCAAAGCTATATGGAAAGCCACTTGAAGGCAGAGGAGTTTCTGTTGGCTCACGGTCAGCCTCAGCAGTCCACCAGGGTAAGGTAGACATAGAGATGGGAGTAGAAGGTTGCCGACCACACTGCACTGTCCGTCAGTCAGGAAGCAGAGCCCAGACAGGAAGTGGGGCCCGCCTACTCATCCTCCAGGGTCACTCCCACTGATCCGCTCTCTCCAACAAGGCTCTGTCTTCTAAAAGACTGTGCCAAAACACAGGGGTCCCTGCGGCATGGCGTCCAGCTCAAGAGTGAGTGGTGGAAGATGCGAGAACAAAAGGGAACCAGGATATGGTTTTTGGCACGAGGATTTATATTTTTTTCTTTAGAAAAAATAGAAAATATATAGTTCCTATTTCTATCACAAATGCAAAAGCTTCCTCTCGTGAACTTGGAGACTTTGTGAAATGCTAGTCTGATCCATTTGGAGGAAAGAAAACTGAATATGGTTTGCATAGAAAGGAAAGATCTAACCCCAAAAAACATAAAGTAAATTGAAGTTATAAAGGCAAGTGTTTATGGTTTACCTCCACTCTAGTTACTAATAAAACGTGAATGGGCTTGAAAGTCAATCTTAAAGGAGGTTAGGTAGGGAGTTAGGAAGGGTGACAGAAGGGCTGAATATTTCAGTGGATTTAGCCGTTGCTGACTATTCCAGACTGAGCTAAGATCATGGCAGGGTTTACTGCTGGGGCCTAGGAACTGCCAGGAAAAATGTTTTGCATAGTGCATAGACATTTTTATTCAAGTATCAACTAAACTGGTACATATATGCATATATATGTATATGTATATGTATTCATGAGTGTTTGTTATTTGTAAACCATGCATGTGACTTTGCTGGTGTTCTTCATTTTTGCCCACCAGTTTAAGGCGAGTCCAACATCTAATGCAGTACCGAGTAATTCTCTAGTTCTGTTTATTTATTTTTCTCATTCGATCTTCTTATAATAAAAAGAAGTTAGTTTTAAAATAGAGATGCTCTATGATCTATTTGCAAGGCAGATGACACCTTAATTTAGACTTTTTATAAAATTTCCCGTAACTTCCTAGCACGACAGTCTGAAAGCTGATAGTAGGGTAAAGACCAGAGTCTGCACCTCTGATCAACACTGAGGCATTCTTTATGGTTTCCTTGTACTTAGAAACCTTAACTTTGCTGTAGGTTATTAAACAACTATTTCCTTTCTGATACCTGCTGGTACCACTGCGCCCGACAAAAACCTGTTCAACAGATTCTTGCTAACTTGAGTTCATTAGGGGAAAAAAAAAAGATGAAAGGACAGAACTCCTTGGAAAACAGAAAATATTTATTTGCTTTTGTTTCTCTCCAACGTGATGAGAGCATCCATGAGTGGAGAAACGAGGGAAAAGAGCCCGTCTCCTCTGAGGACCTCCCTATTTCAGATATTCAGATGCAGAAGAACACGTCTTTAGATTTACATTCTGAGATTAAATTTTAACACTGTAATACCCTTGCTGTGTCATAAAATATGAATAATATTCAGTCTTATCTTCCGTTCCAAAGTTATTCTACCTCGCCTCACCATTAGTCATTCCTTTCTTATTACAGAAATCTATAAGTCTTAGTCAGGTGAGCTCTAAGTCTCTCGTCCTTTCAGATTACAGTTGTAACACAACTGGTACCATGGTTCCCACCTTCAGCCCGATGGCAGCTACAAGCTTTACTTGGTTTATGGTTAGCTTCTTCCCTAATTCCTACAGCAGATCCTGTAATCACGAGGACAACAAAAGAGTGTCATTCATTTCTTAACCAAAGCCACCGACTCATTAATAGCTCTGCTAGAAGAACTTTCTGCTGGTACCACTTCCAGGCTTCCATTTGTGACAGGAAAAGGCTGTGGAAGGATATCTGATGGTAACAGTCGTGCAGGGTAGGAGCAGTCTTCAGCCAGAACAAAGAAAGGAGGCAGAGATTAATAAGTGCATCGGGAACACGGTTAAGACAGGACCTTCACTCTTTACTACAGAACTGTCAGAGCTTCTCATGGGCTAATGCCCCCTGTGACTTTCTGAGAAGGCCATGAATTCCAGCTCTTCCCAAGCCTTGGAGACCATGAAATCATTTAAAATTACATTTAATAAAAAGCAAAAAGAAAGGAAGGAAGGAAGGAAGGAAGGAAAGAAGAAAGAAAGAAAGAAAGAAAGAAAGAAAGAAAGAAAGAAAGAAAGAGAAAGAAAGAAAGAAAGAAAGAAAGAAAGAAAGAAAGAAAGAAAGAAAGAACGACCTGGCCTTACCAAGCTCATCTCCGAGTTCTCTTCTGTTTCAAACACATCTTAAACACATCAATTAGGGAAAACTGAAGGAGCTGCGTGGTTGCCACATGGAATATCGCACAGCAATCAAGCATAGCCCACTAAAGTAGCCCTTGATGATGTGGAACTGTGAGGACTAGGAGTGAGAGCAGTGCAGCTCTGGAGAATTTGGCAACTGGTACATAGAACATTCCTGAAAGGAATACACACAGGAAGTGGGGACAGACCTGCTTGTTTAGATGCCATAGCTGTCCCTTTCATCCCTACCCTTCCCCAACGAGTTTCACTTTTATAATTAATATGTCTAAATATTATTATGCTATAGTGGGACCAAAGTTAAAGCTTTTCATTCACCTCACCTGCTTGCATATACTCCTTGGAACTGCGTATTGGAATCCACTTTCCCTTCACCTGCAATGAGCCACTTCTATTAGGGGGCCAAAGAACTGTGGCCCATGGATGCTTTTTCAATAAAGTTTTCTAGGAGGGCAGATGCTCGCCTGTGCTGCTTTTATTTAACGCCGATGGAGCTGACGAGTTTAGCGCAGCCAAGGACCACAGAGGATTATGGCATTTTGTCACTGGTCTAGGATTAAAGAGGCAAGAGCTTCCCAAGGGCATCTCAAAGCTCAGTCAGGACAACAGTGAACTGTGCAGAGGTGCAGATGAGTGGCCCTTTGAGGAGCAGGTTCCATAAAGAATTAGCTGCATTTGGGATTCATTAAGGAACATATTTGTGAAGAATAAACAGGACAGTGCTGGGGAGATATCTCAGGGAATAATGTACTTGAAGCGGCTGGGACAGTCTGCCCATAATTCTAGTACTTGGTAGTGAGACAGGAGACCTCAGAGGAATCAGCTTAGCTAGGTTAAACCATATTGTCAAATTCTGAGTTCATTTAAAGACACTGCCTGAAGAATAAAGGAGGCAGGGGGTGGGGGTGGGGACTCTCGATGTCAACCTTGGGCTTCCGCTTGAATGGGCATGTACGTGCACATGCACACACATGCATGCATCTGTAAATACATCAACATGAATATATGCACAAACATGCATATAAAATAATGGTTTTCCATGGAGTAAAGGCGAAGAGGACAGGCTGAGGGATTGCTGAGAGTAAAACATCAGAGTAGTATGTTTTGTTTGGTGTGTGCTCAGACATCACGCACCAATAGGCCATTCCTTGAACGCCATAGGTTCAGCTGACATACAGCCCAGCGTAGCATGGTTGGTACACAGTACTGGCATGGGGGTTTAGAGTCTCTAGAGTCATGGGGTTCCAACCCCTGTTAAACCAAGCTTGTGGGCAGGACCACTATTGTAGTACCGGATAGGACAGTGGTCACAGAGGACAAAGCATCGAGCCAGAGATGACAATTCTTAAGTCTGTGGTCTTCCCAAGGCAAACTGAAGCCAAACGTGAGGGTCACCCAAGAGCATCCAGCTGTGCTGCCTGAGATTTGTTTGGTTGCAGGTCACAAAAAAGTACTCACTCAGGTGACTTAGACAGCGACATGTGGTGTGATTTATAACTGGAATCCAGAAAGAACGACCTCAAGACTGCTTCAAGGGATCCCAGAGAAACGCTCAGCCACAGAGAGAAAGACACAGCCACAAAGAGACGCTCAGCCCCAGAGAGATGCTCAGCCACAGAGAGACACACAGCCACAGAGAGACACACAGCTACAGAGAGACACACAGCCACAGAGAGAGAGACACACAGCCACAGAGAGAGAGACACACAGCCACAGAGAGACACACAGCCACAGAGAGAGAGACACACAGCCACAGAGAGAGAGACACACAGCCACAGAGAGAGAGACACACAGCCACAGAGAGACGCTCAGCCACAGAGAGACGCTCAGCCAGGCAAGCTGGGTAGTATGAGTTTGATCCCAGGAGCAAACATAAAAGTGAAAGATCCCACTTCCAAAGTTGTCCTCGGACCTTCACATGTGCACCGTGACACCTATGCCACATACACACATCACACGCACACACAATAATGATGGAAATAACAACAACAACAACAAGAATGAATCTTGGGGGGTCTTTCCTTCCAGCAGCATCAGCTTTGGTCTATGACAAAGATGGCTGCCCTTTGCCGTGGAAGCGACAGCTAACAAAAGAGATCTTACTCTGGTTTAATAGTGTCATACAGGAACGCCTATATGTGAAACAGACACACCTGTGTGGTGGAATAGCAGAAGCATGATTTTGGAATAACTGATAGGGGTTCGTATGTGTACACACACACACACACACACACACACACACACGTGTGCACACTCAGCTACACACCCAGTGGCTTGTGTCTCTAAGTTCTGAGTAATTTGAGTCCTAAGTGCTGCTTCCAGCAGGACAATTATATTAACTAATAATTGTTGAGCATATCGTATGCTGAGCGCTCCTCCAACAGTCTTTACAAGGACTACATCATTAGAGCTTCACAACCGTAGGGGCCTTCTGAGGCTAATTTTTTCTTTTTTAACCACGTCTGGTTTACAGAAGAGTTAACTCTGCGATCATCTTGGATTCATAAAGGAAGCACTTAAAGACGCAGAACTGTGAGGGCCACGGCAGCCAGTGAGTGGGAGCCCAGTATTTACCTCACTACCAGACAGCTCTGCCCAGGCTGTTTGACTCAGTTGTTCCCATCTGTCCAGCCAGGCAACTCACAGATCTCTGCGCTGCAAGTTCCACACGGCAAGATCACGTGACATCACCGACTATACTCATCCCTGTTCTGCGGAGTCTCCCAACACCGGCTTCCAGCTCCGCAATTTACTGAGGACTCACGGAATAGAAAAAGATCTGCTTTTACCTTAGGTACTAGTTTATTATAGAGACAAGAAATACATTATAATCAATAATGGGGAGAGTCTGTGGGGACTGTCCAGGGGGCACCAGGAGTTTTAATTTACCATCTCCCCGTGGAAACTGTACATTATTTTTCTCAGCAATACCCAGTCCCCCTCAGGTGTATCTCATAGAGCCGAACCAGCCCCGGGGAGACAAAAGCATTTGCAGTAGGCAGAATATTTCAAAGACTTAGCAGTTATCTCCGAGAGCCAGTGGGGTCAGTTGTTTCTTCAGAGTCTGTGGGACTCAGAACTGTGGGCTACCTATTTTGTACAGGTCCCATTAGACGAAGCTGGGACCCATCCCTTGGGAGTGTTTCATAGGAGGAACTCAGTTCCTTCTTCCTCCTACCAGCCGCACAGCCAGGGAGGTACACTTAGCATTTCAGGATTTGAGGGATCGTCCAGTTCCAGCATGGCTATCCAGAGCTCGATGCTCACAACCTCTCGTCTAATCACCAATAAATATCAACTACACATCAGCTAGCACTTTAATCTGTGCTTTGGAAACTCAGTCCTAAAACTCTTTCAAATGGGAATATTCTTCAAAAGCAATAACATTGATCATAACAAGGAATGATAATGGTTAGGTTTATAATCTATGACACATTTATTGGACAATTTCATCTAAAAATCAAATTATTACTTTTACAACTCAGGCATGTGTATTAAAATCAAGTTTTTCTTCTCAGACTTCTATTCTCGTAATAATAAAGCCTTTCTGATTGTGCAGTCATCTAACATCTTTTTATTATGCCTTGCCATCACAACTGCTAAATTATGAAATATGCACATAGGTACTGCTGTTTGTACCTGTATAGTGTGTGTCTAACACATCGTATGCTTTCTGTATAAATCTTGAGGATGATAATTAGAAGTAAATAGAAATAGAAATTCTGACGCTATCTTAGCTTTCTCCCGTCGAACACTGATCATCTGCAAGGCTCCTCAAGGGACACATCTCCAGAGTGGGTATTGTTTTTTTCTCCACCTTGTAACCACACCCGGTTTCTTAATGTCACCCTGTTTTGTATAACTCATTGCGCTTCCCCTGGGTCCTCACTATCACGACACTGCTGTATCAGCATTGTGCTTTAGACAATATGATTCAATAAGGTCATAGGCGAAAGGATCAAGCTGAACGAAATAACTCAAAGCCCTGGAATGCTCAGCTATGCGTTCAGGGATTCGGGGGCCGTCAAGATGTTGGATTTGCTGCATTAGGGCTCATAGGAGGGCCCATAAAGAAAAGGGAGGGTTAGCGTTTCTCTTTAAGATGGAGATAAGTGGGCTTGGATGCAGATGTGTAAATAAAGGGAACAAAGACCGGGAAGGAGAAATAAGTGTGGCAAGGCCAACCCAGCTGAAAGGCCCAACCCATGCCAGCCAAAGAAGAACTTGGCCTCATTTCTCAGGGGCCACTAACATAATTCAGTCTGGTTCCCTCCTAAACTCAGGCACCTCAGAGCTGGGGGTTGTCCTCTCAGGCTTCATCTGTTGAGGTAACAGGAAACTCTACAGTTCTCAGGTGGTAGCCCTCTGTAGACTGCTTTCACTAGATTGTTGGCCTCTGGCTGGCTTTCAGGCCCTTCCCCACACAGTCATCAACCCTAGGCTTGCTCTAGGCCAGGCTATGCCGAGTAGGGACGGTAGAGGAGACTCTTTGCTGTGGTAAGCAACTTACGTTTTCAAGCCCTGTATTCGTCCATAAACCATGAACTGTCCTCTCACATGCAGTTCCTCATTTAAAAATTGTGTAGTAGCTGAGGTGAGAACCAGACCGCTCTGAGACTCTGGATCGAGCCTCGAGAACCTTCCCACTGATGCGAGTGGGCACGAGGGAAGATCACTAGGAGGCATGGGAGCAAGGGTGGTAGATGATGTGGCAGGAAGTGAGCTCTAATGGAGTTAAAATTAATTGGTGTGTGTGGTAAGAGGAAAACAGGGAGGAACAGATATTGAGGGGATTGACAGAGCACAGGGATGAATCGCCTATCTTTCTGCCAGGGCTCGGTGCAAACTCCTGGGAGAAATGGTTTTGTTACCTCAAGGTCTTAACGGAACATCAGTCAGGGCTGTGGAGATGGGACTTTGGCCAAGGAGATGTCATTCCAAACCAGACTTCAGAAAGGCAACGGAGACAGTGCAGGGCTCTGCTCCTCCATCAGACCAGCCATTTCCAGATTCATTCTGGGGGCCCTTGCAACTGTCACGGAGGCTAAACTTGAGACCACGCTTGGTGTTAAACAGACATTGGATCTCCTGGTTGAATGTGGATACACTGCAAGGCCTGGGTATAGGAATAGCCCTGCTGAGCATAGCAATATTGCCTGATGGGGCATGGGGCTTTTGTGCATGACTCCATATATCCATCCACTCACCATTGAAGTATTGAGTTTTAGGGCTGTATTTTGTGCACACACTACTCTCTGCACTGGAGTGGAGAGAGAATCCCGTGTCTACTGTGAGGAGGCATCACCTGATGATAAAAAGTCGATGCCCCACTAACAAAAGGCAGGAAGTAAGAGGTGGGAGTTGTGGGAGAGAGATAGGAACTCTGGGAGGTAGATTCAGAGGTGGGAAGATTCACCCTGAAGGAAGTCAAATGCATGAAACTGAGGAGAGGTAACTAGCCCTGTGGTAGTCACGGAATAGTTTACATGGGATGAATGCGTTTTTAGCTAGTCGGGGAACAAGCTTAGCACAAGGCTACACACACTGTAAATAAAATTAAGCCTCTGAGTTGTTATTTGGGAACTGGGACACGGGTGGAAAAACCCACAGTCACACTGGGGCCTGACCAATAAGCATATCAGATGGTATTTACCCCCATCGAGCCAGTAGTCCAGTGAACTTGGAAACAACAAGCAATGGATATAATAAATCAACTATGCAATTTGTTGGGAGGGCATGCGTTCCGATCCCAAGACAAAGTGTAATAACGGAAAGGCAACAGGGTAGCGAAGGACAATGTAAAATGGGTCAGGGTGAATCTCGCCATTCAAGGCGGGTGGCGGTTGATAATGTGAATTCCTTGGGAAGAGTATTCAAGATGGTGGGGATAGCCGGTGAAAACGCAGAGTTGAGAATTTCCTTCACAGACTAAGTGATGAAGACGGGAGCAAGAAACAAGGTCAAGGAGGAATGAGTCCAGGCACAGAGAGTAGCAAAGGCTGTGTGGCCTGCTCTGGAGTATATTTGGTATATCCAGTGAGACTCCATTGGAAAAACCGATTTTCCCTTTGCTTTTGTTTGTCACTTGGAGACCCCTTCTTGGTTAGGGATGGCAGCCGTGTCCACTCCCTCCTCTCAGCTACGACTCCACTTGAACCTATGTAGGCCTCGTAAATGCTATCTGTGGTGATAGCTCTTTAGAAAATCTCCTCCTTTCTCCTTTGCCACACTGAAAGCTTGGTGGATCCCACAGAGATCCTGAATACAGATCCACAGACTGGGAGAAGCCATGTTCTCAAGATTTTAGGGCCAAGCTTAGTGTATGATAACTGTTTCCTTCCCTCTGACTCTGTGGCCTACAGTGCCAAGACTCACACGAGGTTCTCACTGTCATGGGTTCTCACCCATAGACCTTGGGCCTGAGGAACCAAAGTCACCTTTGGTCCTTAGCCTTTATCCCTCACCCTCTACTTCAGAACCAGGAGCTCCATGAACCAAATTCCTCTAGTTAAAAAACAGGAATTTGCTTAGAGTTTTCTCTGTGGCTCTAGAACGCCTAGAAATGGCCAAAGAGATGCCAATAGAAGTCAGAGCTGTTTCTTTCTATCCAAGGACTAGTAGTCCTCAACTAAGCATGCTTCAAGAGTAGAGGTAACCAAAGGGTGGGATTGCTGCTCTCATTAGAGAGCGATCAGGAAAGATTCCCTTGGCTCCTCTGCCCTTGGCATGACGGATCCAGAGGAAGGGAGAGCAGTATCTCTATTAGCCACCTAGGAGTGCAAACTCAGGAGTAGCATTTCCTCTAAGGCCTTTACCAAAAACACCCCCACAATGGTGGCGCTTGCAGTTCTAACCTCTTCCTTTCCAAAGCTAGAAATAAGATTTACAATGCAAATAAGAAAGGGCTAAGCTTCTGGGAGTGCTGTTCCAGGTAAGGTCTCCAGATAGTGGCGGCAGCAGAAGCGATAAGACTAAGACGGTTCACTGACCATCCTTCAACAATGATGAGAACCAGCCAACATCCTGTCAGCCCAGGCTGGAGTCAGAGTGGGGAGGGGCATTCACAAGAGCCTTAAAAAGATATAGCCTTGTCTTTTCCTCTCATCACCATGGCAACCTATCTCTTACAAAGGCAAGAAACAAAATGTGTGAATCCTGTGATAGCTCCTTGACCTCCAGGCCTCTTTTACTATTGTCTGATTCTGCACACATGCTACTTACATTGTGCATTTCAGAGGGGGGCTCCTTTGGAGAGATGTGGGAAGTTACAGAGAACCTCTGTAGCTCTGTAGGGCTAGATACATACAGCATCGAAGACATCATGCTTATAGCTAGCCACTGAAGGCTGTTTCACTCAGGGAAGATGTCAGGGTTTCAGCTGAGACTACATGGGAGAAAGGACTAAAATATTCTTGACACATCTAAGTTTACCCTAGCCCTACTTGGTTTCTTATCTTTAATGTTTTCCTTAGCATGTTTGATTCATACCATAAGCGCATACGAAAGAAGCAACATACATTCTACTTCTTGATAAGATAGAAATGACTGACAGCTCTAATTATTCCCTAGAATGGCTTTAAATATTGAAAAGGGGGCACATAAAGTCCAAGAACACTGTGGATAGACGTAAACCAAGTATGCAGAAAAGTTAGTAGGTTATAAATCAGGAAGGTACAGCACTCAAGTACCCTCTTTGGGATAGAGGGATTGAACCGAGGAACTGAGGAAACAAGAACCAGAGATGATCTCTGCCCTCAGAGAGGATCCAGTACACTGAGCTCCAGGAGTCAGGGATGGATTGAACAGGGGAGGGAAAGGACCACATTGAAGAGTTCTCATCTGCAGAGAAAGAAACCAAACGCAAGGTTATTCTTATAACTTCATTCAGCCTTCCACCTTCAGTATGGTTTTACTGATTCTCTTTACAGCCAACGCTGAAAAGTCTTTCAGGAGGAGAGAGAGAGAGGTAAACACGGATCACACATGTAACTGCCTTTTTCTTCAATATAAGTTCCACATTTCCATTCAGTACAGTCAGAATACATCTGCCGAGAGGAAGTCTCCGGGATGTTAAACCCTGCACCTGAGCGTGTTCCAGAGTGGTGGATGCCGTCACCTGTGAAACAAGAGTGCACTCCATGAAGAAGAGCATCCTGGGCTCTTATTAATCTTTATAGAGTTTGGTGGCCTATTTTCATCTTTTAGTTCAGTAGCTAACTACTGAACACTGACTGCAGAAAACTGACTAAGCCAAGAAAAATAAATAGACCGGAATTTAAAGCAACTCTTTATTTCTATAAGTCTTCTGTGGGTCCTGATGGGTATGTCCATAAAGAGACTATCACGGGTTCATAGGGATAGACATCTTTATGTAACCTCTTTATGCAAAGGTTTTCACACTCCCCTTCTAAATATCTTATTCATACTCACAAACATTGTCAGATGTACTATAGCATGAAATTTGGGAGATTTGTTTTTTTTTCTTTTTCTTTTTTTCGGAGCTGGGGACCGAACCCAGGGCCTTGCGTTTGCTAGGCAAGCACTCTACCACTGAGCTAAATTCCCAACCCCGGGAGATTTGTTTAAGATATGCAAAGTATCCTTTTCTTGGACCTCAGGAAAATTCAAAGTAATAGGTGAAGAAAAGAATCTCAGGCAAGCACTGACACTCATTCCTTCTGGCCCAAGTGCAAACTTGTAAACTTGACTGTGTGTGTGTGTGTGTGTGTGTGTGTGTGTGTGTGTGTGTGTGTGTGTGTGTATGTGAGTATGTGTGTGTATGTGAATGTGTGTTATATGAGTATGTGTGTGATTATGTGTGTATGAATGTGTATGTGTGTATGGATATGTGTGTATGTGAGTGTGCATGTATGAGTATGTGCGTATGAATGTGTGTTGTATGTGTGTATATGAGTATTGTGTTTGTGTATGAGTGTGTGTATGTGAATGTGTGTTATATGAGTGTGTATGAGTGTGTGTGCATGTGTGTGTGCATGTGTGTATGTGAATGTTGTATGTGTGTGTATAAGTGTGTGTATGAGTGTGTATATATGAGCGTGTGTGCATGAGTATGTGTATGTGTGTATGTAAATGTGTGTTGTATGAGTGTGTGTATGAGTGTGTATGTATGAGTGTATGTGTACATGAGTATGTGTGTATGAGTATGTGTGTGCATAAGTGTGTGTATAAGTATGTAAGCATGTGTATGAGTGTATGAGTATATGTATGAGTGTGTTAGTGTAAGTGTGTGAGTGTGAGTGTGTGTGATTATGTGTATGTGAGTGTGTGAGTGTGAGTGTGTATGTGTGGGGGTATGCATGCTCATAAACATCTGCTAAAAGCAAGATACATTTTAGAGTAAATTTTCTTTCTCCCACAATTTAGTTTAAAAACAAACCTAAGAAAAGGTGCTAAGTTGAATCATTTTATCTTAGCTACAGCGCTGTCTTTAATTTTGGTAAGGATACCATAGTTTAGGACATGAGTGTGGCTCACTAACAAATTCTCCTAATGCAGCCTTGCTCTTAGAGTCTACATCGTTAAAGTGAAGTATACACATATCTGTTAGCCTCACAAACCTTCATGATTTACCATAGTCAAGCAGGAAGCTCCAAGTGCTAAGGGGGGAGTGGAACTTCTCCTGTTCCACCGGCTTTGAAATCTGTTTCCCTTTTAAACGCTTGTAGTAAAGTCAATCCTGCAGGACTCAGTACAGGAGCCTATTACTCTACCCAGCAGGCATCAGGGGAGTCGGTGCTGGAGTCCTGGGGGTACAGTGGCCAGGTGCGAGACCCCAGCTGGACATGGCCGAGCACTGGTCTGAACAGGTCCTTAGGAAAGGTGAGGGAGCATTCGCCAGCTGGTGCCCAGGAGTTAATTATACCCCTGAACAATTATTTTTCAAAGGTGAATAAGTGGCTTGCATTTAAAACTCTGGAGGCTTTCCTTAAAAAAGAAAATCAGAAGTTCTGCTCTCCCTACCCAGAGAGACCAGCTGGTAATACAGCACGTGAGTTCCTATGTGGAAGCACTAGGGCGGAAGGGAAGAGCCCAGATTCTTGAGAGAGCAATGATCATGGTCTTTCCTCTCAGTCCCCCCAGGGTCTCTCAAGTCTTACCTGTCTCACTCCCCTGACTCTCCTTGACATCTCTAGGATTTAAGATGGCCCAGACCTCTAAGTTGGGCAGGGACAGATGAAGTAGTTTAAGTACTTCCTGTGACGACAGGCATCTCAGTGCCATTCAGCTGGCCGCACTGTGCGGTCTCTCCGTTGCCTTAAAGCCTTGCCTGTTTCTTTTGAGATGAGTCTGGTGCTCTTACTCCCAGAGGATGCCACATGCTTCTATATCATCGTGCTTTCCAGGTTGGAATAAAACGCTCTCTTAATATGCTAGATACACAAAGGGTTGTATATGATAATAGGATGACGATTACTCTCTGCCAGGTCCTGAAAGGGTATTGTGATAAGGATATCTTCCAAAGACGTGTAAAGAGATTAGAGGGAGGAAGGGAGGGAGGGAAGGAGTGAGGGAGAGAGAGAGAGAAAGAGAGAGAGAGAGAGAGAGAGAGAGAGAGAGAGAGAGAGAGAGAGAGAGAGAACAAACCGGAGCTGTGGCGTATACTGGTTTCTAACAAGCATAAAGCCCGGGGCTCATCTCTGGTACTGCATCAGCTTGAAGAGTTGCTACACAGCCATTATCCCAGCACTGGGGAAGCAGAGGCAGGAAGGTCCAAAGTTCAAGATCACCCTCAGCCACTCAGTGAGTGTGAGGTTAGCCCAGAATACATGAGACTCTATGGAAAACTAGAAACCAAAACCAAGTCAAAAGAGCCACAGTAGCAAAATTATAGTTACGAAGTGGCGGTAAAGTAAATTTAGAGATGGGAGTCACAACAGGGGGAGCTGTACCACAGTGTGGCAGCACTGGAAGGTTGAGAACTGCTGTTCTACAGTTCTTCCAGACTCAGTTTTTAATTCCTTCACTACTTCGGACGGCCTTATGGAGTAGTTTGAACTACAGGGATGGTCCCAGAGTGACCACTGGCCAATGGAGCGTCGTGAAGTTCTTCTTGGACCAGTTAAGAAATAGAAACAGGAACAGCACCCTCCCTAGACACTGCCATGGGGTCTAGGCTGAGGGATCTTATCTGTTCTGGTCAAGATCAACGCTAAGGCCATAATTCCCTGATATAGGCCTACACTCCTGGAGATTGTATGGACACCAAATACAATCCCAGTTCACCAGCGCTTGCAAAATTCCTTCTAGTCATCACCACACAAGTCCTGTCTCCCCCACCATGGCCATGCATTGCTGTGCCTCTAACCCTGAGCAAATGATTTCTAACCCTACAGTGTTTTCTAGCCCTATTCTGGTTTTGCTTTTGTTTTTGTTTTACCAAAACGTCAAGCTGAACAAGGGACGTTACTTGCTTATAATTAACAGACTCCTCAAAATCACTCTGGGCTTTACCTTGTGGCCTCTGGACTAAGTCAGAAGGTGCTTACATTAATCCTTAGTCTATGAAGTTGGGTACAGGATACCCATTTTTGTAAAAGACATTAGATGGAAAATATTGCTTTTCTGGGTCCCAGGCAGCTTATGAAGTTCCCACGTCCCATGTACACAAACCGTGTCTCGGTCTTTATAAAATTCCTCTTAGTGCTTTTCACGGTCTGTAGCTGAATAGGGTGGAGGGATGTATCCTAAGGGCTATTATCTGAGAAGCAGTAGAGTTAGGGCATGTCCTCATGCCGTTGCCTGTCCGTCAATCACAAAGGCACAAAGTCCCACTGGCTGCGCTCTTTTATGAGTAGATCACAAAGCACACACAACGCCTTCATATGAATGTCAAGGCTCTGGTCCTCAGGATCTCAGCAAGGCCCTCAAGTTCACACCCGCAGTGAATTCCAGGCCCCTTCCCAACAGCTTCTGGAGTGAGTGAAGATTTGCGAGTTTTTGTTTGACTTAAAAAAGTCTCACTATGGAGCCCAGGTTGGCCTTCAACTCACCACACATTTTCTCCTTGCCCCTGGGTCATCAGCATGAGGCACAATGCTTGGCTTTCTGTAGCTTTCAGTTCACTTGAGTCACAGAGTTCAGACGTGTGCACCTATGTTCTCCTGTTAGATAGCAAGTCCTGAGCCCCATAGTCTTCCCAGTCGGAGACCCAAGAAGGCATGGACATCTCGGGGTTATGTGACTCAAGTCAGACCCTTGCCCACACAGATTCATGAACATCAGGCAGGGTGAGCAGGTTTTCATTTCCTGTTGCAGCTGAGGCAGACGGCAACCAACGCAGGGCCTCAGACAGAATAAATGTGTTCTCTTACAGTGGGTTCTAGAGGTCAGGAGTCTAAACAGACTTCACAGAGCTAACATGAAGCTGCTGGCAGGGCCCTCCTTTCCAGAGTTGGAAAAATTAAACATTTCCTTGCCTTTCCCCCAAGTCTGCTCATGTGCCATGACTTGTGGCCCCGTCTCTCCATCTTCAAAGCCAGCCACCGTGCAGAACTCTGATCCTGTCTTCTGATGCCCTACTTATGTCTGTAATGATCTTGCAGTAGATTGGCCCTTCCTGAATAATCCACAGGAAGTCATCTGATTAGCCAGATAAAGACTGGGTTCCTCGCCACGCTGCATAGCGTATACACGGGTTTTGGGTGTGGATTTGTGGGCATCTTGGGAAAGGCATTATTCTGACTAACACACTGAGACAGAGGAAAGGACAGGAAAGTGGATAGGAAATTGGTAAAATTCACACACACACACACACACACACACACACACACACACACACACAACTCAACCCAACAAGGCACTCACGCCACTTATGAGTAGTAGGTAGTCTAGACTAAGGGACATTTATACATTTTGTGTATGTAGTAGGTCTTCAAACTGCTAAGGTCTGTTGTATTTGTCCTCTTTTCAGATTGGAAGAGAACAGAAAAAAGAAGTTGTATGACTTGCCTGAAATCCACACAAGTACCAAGGTAGTGCCATCCTCCCTAACTTTCCCCAACCTTCCCCAGCCCTGCCAGCTAATCCCAGATCTCTCTGCTGTCTGGCCTCACACAGCTGTACATTTCTATAGCCTTTTCCCCCCTGTAACTCCCAGACCTGCTTAACTCTACAGCGAGAGGTGGGGGTAAAGCGAGACTCAGCAAAACCCTCCAGCAGGTAGCTCTTAGGGGATTTGTTTTTCTTCTTATTCTTGTTGTTCAAGAAGACAGACGATAATTAAAATGTCAGAGCCCTTCATGCTTCCCTGATCAAGATAACTACTTTCCCACAGGTGATAGAAAAGAAGGAAAATGTCTACTGTGGGAGGAGGTCAGAAATGATTCTACGACTGAACAAAGCTGGGAAAACAGAGCCCCCCTGAGCCCAAGGGACAGCTGATTGTGAGCTCCAGCTGATCCAGGACAAGGACTCACCCATGAGGTCTTCGAGAGGCCCCCTCCCCAGAGCCCCATCTGTAGGAGCTCCACAGGAGCTGATCCCCAGAGGGTCCGTCCAACAGCTTGCTAATTCCATCCAATCTCTTCAATTCCGTTAATTCCCAGTTTCAGAAACAGAGGCAGCAGCTGTCAGGACCAGCAGCTGTGTTCTTTGCCTTTGTAGCTCTACCTGTCCCTTCGCCCTCTTCAAACTGACAAAGTGGATCACACACAACTAGAGGGAAAAGAGTAAGGGCCCTGGATACAGAACTGAGGGAGGAAAAGGAGAAGTAAAATGGAGTTAGAGGGACATGAAGTAGCAGGTCTACCAAAGACGAGGGGCGGGATTCACCTCCGTGTTCCGGGATGTCAGTTGAACAATCTCCCCAACACCTATGTGTTCTCTACAGGTTAGTTCTCAAATTCACTTGGTTAAGGAGTCAATGTTTAATTGTTCCAGTCTACTGTTGGCCGGTTCACAGTTCTGTTGTGCCCGTCTGTCCTATGTCTGATCAGAAAATGACCTGCATCACCGTTGGGAGCAAGTCGCTATCAAAGTTTCCATATCTATTTTTCAAAAACTTAGGTTGGCGTACTATGCACATGCAATTAGACTTGCATGTTTAGGGACCATGTGTACCATGTGTGTGCCTGCTACCACAGAGGCCACAGAGGCCAGAGAAGGTGTCAGATCCCCTAAACCTCGAGTGACAGACAGTTGTGACCTACCAAAGGAGTGTTGGGAACCAAACTCAAGAGCAAACACTGCCCTTTACCGCTCTAACCAGCCATCTCTTCTGCCCCACCACACACTTTCAATCCCTGTCTTTATCTCAATGGTTATGCAAAACTCCTTCAGAGGCCTCATTGGGAGACTATGCTTTATGAGAAGTGAGCCTCCCAGATTGGCAAAGGAAGAACAGTAGATGTGGGGCTTATGGTGGCTCTGATGGGTGAGGAGGGGTGGTAGGTCACACTGGACCTCTAGGCTGTTTTAAGGTTTTGTCTTTGAAATGGGGGGATCCCTGTGAAACGTTAGAGAGAGGGGTGTTAGAATTAATCCAGGTGTAGTTTGTGTGCCTGGGAGAGAGGCCCCGAGACAATTGAAGTACTGCAGTAAGCCAGGCAAACCGATCACAGGGTTTCTAACCTGCACATGAGAGTGTCTGACACTGCAAGGCTAGAAAGAGATCCAAAGTCCGATGGGAGATAGATAATGTTCAAGAGAAATGTCAGGGATCGTGATGGTTTGTATATGCTCGGCCCAGGGAATAGCACTCGGCCTTGTTGGAGTAGGTGTGTCACTGTGGGTGTGGGCTATAAGACCCTCATCCTAGCAGCCCAGAAGCCACTATTCTGCATCCTTCGGTTTCTCCTGTACCAGGCTGCCTGGATGCCACCATGTTCCTGCCTTAATGTAACTAGACTGAACCTCTGAACCCGGAAGCCAGCCCCTATTAAAGGTAGTCCTTTTAAGAGTTGTCTTGGTCATGGTGCCTGTTCACAGCAGTAGAACCCTCATTAAGCCAGGGATGCTAGACAGATGGCCATGGTTTTGAACCTGTGTGGCGGGAAGGAGGAAGTTGTTATTACTGAGTTGGGGAGTGCGCCCTGTGAGGAGGGAAGCTTGATAACGAAATATCAAGGATTTAATTTTCAACGTACTGAGTCTGTAATCTCCAGTAGAACTCCAAAGGTGTGTGAGAGATGTTGGATGTACAAATCTGGAGCGTGAGAGAGATGTCTGTTGTGGAATATACATGGGAAAGAAGCCAATATTTAATGCTATGGGGTTCATGAAGGCAACACGGTAGTAAATTTAGAGAGATAGCCACTCTAAAAAAAAGAGGTGAGGGAAAGAAATAACTATAATGGGGATGGAGGGTAGGGGCAAGTCAAATGGGGCTCAAGGCAGGCCGGTCCCCTCACAGCCAAGGGGAAAGGCTTGAGGGGAGGACTTGGATAAGTTTCCACTTTGCTTTCTACATCTGCTAAACGGGAATATTAGTCTTCACGTGACGTTACTATGGGATTACAAATGAGTTAATCTGTTTAATAAGTATGTACTAAATGCGATCCTGTGCCAGGGACTTGAATTAGAGTAACAGATAGTTCCCCAGCTCAAGTAGGAGATTACATATTTGTAAAACACCTAGCCTAATGCCTGACCCCAGAAGTGCTCCATATGTAGCTTTTTGCTCGGCGTAGTAATTGCCTCTGTGTGGCCTACACGGATTCGCACTCTCCTTGGCTTCCTGAGACCAATTAAAATTACTTACTGCTCATTAGTCAGAATGGGTAAGCAAGGGAATCTGCTTTCTCCAGCTTTTCAGCCATGAGTTTATTGCTAGGATACTTCATAGAGCAGGCGGATTCCCTCCTTGATATGGGGGAAACTAACAAGGTCCACTCTGGGCCTGAGTGACCAATGCTACCTGGGCTGACCCCAGGGCCTTCAGGAACCAGGGCAGGGACGTGAGCAGCTCATACAAGCCAGGTGCAAGCTTGGCTTCAACTCCCCACCTCCCACGTTTAGAAGGAGACGTAATGAAGCAAGAAAGCAATTTCACAAAGCATGGAGAGGCTTGCAGCTGGGCAGCCAGGGACACGCAGACCAGCGCCTGCTCCCGCTCTGTCATCTGTGGTCTGTGGAAGGAAGCATGAAGGTGTTCTTCGCAATATGCATACGGCATTATGCAAGTGAGATGTACGCTTATTTTCCCACAAGCCAAGTGTCTCTCCTTCGCTTAGTTTTCTCTGAGTCTTCCAGAAGCCTTGGGTCTGGAAGGACGCCTACTCCTCTTTCCTCCTCTACCCTCGCCCAATGGTGTCTTACAGGCTGCAGCTGACACCAGGCTCCACAGGCGACGTAACCAAGGTAACCCCAAACCCAGGAGCCCAGATGAACGTCCCTGAGGATATCTGGAAGACCGCAGGCTCCAAGCAGTCAAGGTCGAATGAATCCCCCAGCTGCGTTCTCTCTCCCTTGCTATTGCCCTTCCCATCCCAATGGCTGCTGAGGGAGGCTCCTAGGGGCCCAGTGTTTTCTTTACAACCCTGGGTGACATTGCTGGGGCTAAGCACACATTCTCCTACAACGCCTTTGTTTTGATCCGTGCAGCTCTGCTGAGCTTCTTTGGGGCCTTGTCATGTTAAGGAAAAACAAATGTAATAATATGCACTTAAAAAGGCTCACACGTCTCGATATTTTAATAAGCTTTTGATTCTACGGGGACCTCCGAAGCTTTTAAAAGTTTAAAGTTAATAAAGAGAGTAAAAGAAAAAAATATGAATTGTTTTTAATTATTATTGTACAGGATTAACCAAGCCAGTTGTGTATAATTAGACAGTAGCTACCTTGCATAGTAGAGGCTGTAAATAGTCCCACAGGGGGGCTGCCAGAAGGCTGAGGTGTTTACAAGACACTGGAGATGTTTTCACCAAGCACATAATTCCCGTTGCAGCTACTATTGCTTTTATAATGGATGTGTTCATTACAACCAGAGACTAATACGTGCATCCATCATCTTTCCCGCTCAGAAGACTCTGAAGTGCAGGAGGCAG